>NC_088417.1:106325614-106525614 GCF_034236695.1 Oncorhynchus nerka | reverse complement strand
TGGTGGTAGTGTGTGGTGATGGTGTGTAGTGGTAGTGTGTGGTGATGGTGTGTAGTGGTAGTGTGTGGTGATGGTGTGTAGTGGTAGTGTGTGGTGATGGTGTGTAGTGGTGGTGATGGTGTGTAGTGGTAGTGTGTGGTGATGGTGTGTAGTGGTAGTGTGTGGTGATGGTGTGTAGTGGTAGTGTGTGGTGATGGTGTGTAGTGGTAGTGTGTGGTGATGGTGTGTAGTGGTAGTGTGTGGTGATGGTGTGTAGTTGTAGTCTGTGGTGATGGTGTGTAGTGTGTGGTGATGGTGTGTAGTGGTAGTGTGTGGTGATGGTGTGTAGTTGTGGTGATGGTGTGTAGTGGTAGTGTGTGGTGATGGTGTGTAGTTGTGGTGATGGTGTGTAGTGGTAGTGTGTGGTGATGGTGTGTAGTTGTAGTGTGTGGTGATGGTGTGTAGTGGTAGTGTGTGGTGATGGTGTGTAGTGGTAGTGTGTGGTGATGGTGTGTAGTGGTAGTGTGTGGTGATGGTGTGTAGTAGTAGTGTGTGGTGATGATGTGTGTAGTGATGTGTGTGGTAGTGTGTAGTGTGTGTGGTGATGGTGTGTAGTTGTAGTGTGTGGTGATGGTGTGTAGTGGTAGTGTGTGTGTGATGGTGATGAGTGTAGTGTGTGGTGATGGTGTGTAGTGGTAGTGTGTGGTGATGTGATGGTGTGTAGTGGTGTGTGATGGTGTGTAGTGGTAGTGATGGTGTGTAGTGGTAGTGTGTGGTGATGGTGTGTAGTGGTAGTGTGTGGTGATGGTGATGTGTGTAGTGGTAGTGTGTGGTGATGGTGTGTAGTGGTAGTGTGTGGTGATGGTGTGTAGTGGTAGTGTGTGGTGATGGTGTGTGGTAGTGTGTGGTGATGGTGTGTAGTGGTAGTGTGTGGTGATGGTGTGTAGTTGTAGTGTGTGGTGATGGTGTGTAGTGGTAGTGTGTGATGTGATGGTGTGTAGTGGTAGTGTGTGGTGATGGTGTGTAGTGGTAGTGTGTGGTGATGGTGATGGTGTGTGTGTGGTGATGGTGTGTAGTGGTGGTGATGGTGTGTGGTGGTGTGTGTGGTGATGGTGTGTGGTGATGGTGTGTAGTGGTAGTGTGTGGTGATGGTGTGTATGGTAGTGTGTGGTGTGTGGTGATGATGTGTAGTGGTAGTGTGTGGTGATGGTGTGTAGTGGTAGTGTGTGGTGATGGTGTGTAGTGGTAGTGTGTGGTGATGGTGTGTAGTGGTAGTGTGTGGTGATGGTGTGTAGTGGTAGTGTGTGGTGATGATGTGTAGTGGTAGTGTGTGGTGATGGTGTGTAGTGGTAGTGTGTGGTGATGGTGTTGTAGTGGTAGTGTGTGGTTATGGTGTGTAGTGGTAGTGTGTGGTGATGGTGTGTAGTGGTAGTGTGTGGTGATGGTGTGTAGTGGTAGTGTGTGTGTGATGGTTTAGTGTGTGTGTGTGTGATAGTGTGTGGTGATGGTGTGTAGTGGTAGTGTGTGGTGATGGTGATGGTGTGTAGTTGTAGTGTGTGGTGATGGTGTGTAGTGGTAGTGTGTGGTGATGGTGTGTAGTGGTAGTGTGTGGTGATGGTGTGTAGTTGTAGTGTGTGGTGATGGTGTGTAGTGGTAGTGTGTGGTGATGATGTGTGTGTAGTGGTAGTGTAGTGGTGATGGTGTGGTGATGGTGTGTAGTGTAGTGTGTGGTGATGGTGTGTAGTGGTAGTGTGTGGTGTGGTGATGGTGTGTAGTGGTAGTGTGTGGTGATGGTGTGTAGTGGTAGTGTGTGGTGATGGTGTGTAGTGGTAGTGTGTGGTGATGGTGTGTAGTGGTAGTGTGTGGTGATGGTGTGTAGTGGTAGTGTGTGGTGATGGTGTGTGTTTAGTGGTAGTGTGTGGTGATGGTGATGGTGTGGTGGTAGTGTGTGGTGATGGTGTGTAGTGGTAGTGTGTGGTTTGTGGTGATGGTGTGTAGTGGTAGTGTGTGGTGATGGTGTGTAGTGGTGTGTGATGGTGTGTAGTGGTAGTGTGTGGTGATGGTGTGTAGTGGTAGTGTGTGGTGATGGTGTGTAGTGGTAGTGTGTGGTGATGGTGTGTAGTGGTAGTGTGTGGTGATGGTGTGTAGTGGTAGTGTGTGGTGATGGTGTGTAGTGGTAGTGTGTGGTGATGGTGATGGTGTTGTATGGTGGTGTGGTGATGTGTGTGGTGATGGTGTGTAGTGGTAGTGTGTGGTGATGGTGATGGTGTGTAGTGGTAGTGTGTGGTGATGGTGTGTAGTGGTAGTGTGTGGTGATGGTGTGTAGTGGTAGTGTGTGGTGATGGTGTGTAGTGGTAGTGTGTGGTGATGGTGTGTAGTGGTGATGTGTGGTGATGGTGTGTGTGTGTGGTGTGGTGTGTAGTGTGTAGTGTGTGTGATGATGGTGTGTAGTGGTAGTGTGTGGTGATGGTGTGTAGTGGTAGTGTGTGTGTGATGGTGATGGTGTGTAGTGGTAGTGTGTGGTGATGGTGTGTAGTGGTAGTGTGTGGTGATGGTGTGTAGTGGTAGTGTGTGGTGATGTGTGTGTGTAGTGTGTGGTGATGGTGTGTAGTGGTAGTGTGTGGTGATGGTGTGTAGTGGTAGTGTGTGGTGATGGTGATGGTGTGTAGTGGTAGTGTGTGGTGATGGTGTGTAGTGGTAGTGTGTGGTGATGGTGTGTAGTGGTGTGTGGTGATGTGTGTAGTGGTAGTGTGTGGTGATGGTGTGATGGTGTGTAGTGTGTGGTGATGGTGTGTAGTGGTAGTGTGTGGTGATGGTGTGTAGTGGTAGTGTGTGGTGATGGTGTGTAGTGGTAGTGTGTGGTGATGGTGTGTAGTGGTAGTGTGTGGTGATGGTGTGTAGTGGTAGTGTGTGGTGATGGTGTGTAGTGGTAGTGTGTGGTGATGGTGTTGGTGATGGTGTGTAGTGGTAGTGTGTGGTGATGGTGTGTAGTGGTAGTGTGTGGTGATGGTGTGTAGTGGTAGTGTGTGGTGATGGTGTGTAGTGGTAGTGTGTGTGTGGTGATGGTGTGTAGTGGTAGTGTGTGTTGGTGATGGTGTGTAGTGGTAGTGTGTGGTGATGGTGATGGTGTGTAGTGGTAGTGTGTGGTGATGGTGTGTAGTGGTAGTGTGTGGTGATGGTGTGTAGTGGTAGTGTGTGGTGATGGTGTGTAGTGGTAGTGTGTGGTGATGGTGTGTAGTGGTAGTGTGTGGTGATGGTGATGGTGATGTGTGTAGTGTAGTGTGTGGTGATGGTGTGGTGTGTAGTGGTAGTGTGTGGTGATGGTGTGTAGTGGTGGTGATGGTGTGTGTGTAGTGGTAGTGTGTGGTGATGGTGTGTAGTGGTAGTGTGTGGTGATGGTGATGGTGTGTAGTGGTAGTGTGTGGTGATGGTGTGTAGTGGTAGTGTGTGGTGATGGTGTGTAGTGGTAGTGTGTGGTGATGGTGTGTAGTTGTAGTGTGTGGTGATGGTGTGTAGTGGTAGTGTGTGGTGATGGTGTGTAGTGGTAGTGTGTGGTGATGGTGTGTAGTTGTAGTGTGTGGTGATGGTGTGTAGTTGTAGTGTGTGGTGATGGTGTGTAGTGGTAGTGTGTGGTGATGGTGTGTAGTGGTAGTGTGTGGTGATGGTGTGTAGTGGTAGTGTGTGGTGATGGTGTGTAGTGGTAGTGTGTGGTGATGGTGTGTAGTGGTAGTGTGTGGTGATGGTGTGTAGTGTGTGTGTGTGGTGATGGTGTGTAGTGGTAGTGTGTGTGTGTGGTGATGGTTTGTAGTGTGTGTGTGTGTGTGTGTGTGTGTGGTGATGGTGTGTAGTGACGGTGTGTGGGGATGGTGTGTAGTGTGTGTGTGTGTGTGGTGATGGTGTGTAGTGTGTGTTGATGGTGTGTAGTGGTAGTGTGTGGTGATGGTGTGTAGTGGTAGTGTGTGTGTGGTGACGGTGTGTAGTTGTACTGTGTGGTAATGGTGTGTAGTGTGTGGTGATGGTGTGTAGTGTGTGTGTCTGATGATGGTGTGTAGTGGTAGTGTGTGGTGATGGTGTGTAGTGGTAGTGTGTGTGTGGTGATGGTGTGTAGTGTGTGTGTCTGATGATGGTGTGTAGTGGTAGTGTGTGGTGATGGTGTGTAGTGGTAGTGTGTGGTGATGGTGATGGTGTGTAGTGGTAGTGTGTGGTGATGGTGTGTAGTGGTAGTGTGTGTGATGGTGATGGTGTGTGTGGTAGTGGTAGTGTGTGGTGATGGTGTGTAGTGGTAGTGTGTGGTGATGGTGTGTAGTGGTAGTGTGTGGTGATGGTGTGTAGTGGTAGTGTGTGGTGATGGTGTGTAGTGGTAGTGTGTGGTGATGGTGTGTAGTGGTAGTGTGTGGTGATGGTGTGTAGTGGTAGTGTGTGGTGATGGTGTGTAGTTGTAGTGTGTGGTGATGGTGTGTAGTTGTAGTTTGTGGTGATGGTGTGTAGTGGTAGTGTGTGTGTGTGTGTGTGGTGATGATGTGTAGTTGTAGTGTGTGGTGATGGTGTGTAGTGGTAGTGTGTGGTGATGGTGTGTAGTGGTAGTGTGTGTGTGGTGATGGTGTGTAGTGGTAGTGTGTGTTTGGTGATGGTGTGTAGTGGTAGTGTGTGGTGATGGTGATGGTGTGTAGTGGTAGTGTGTGGTGATGGTGTGTAGTGGTAGTGTGTGGTGATGGTGTGTAGTGGTAGTGTGTGGTGATGGTGTGTAGTGGTAGTGTGTGGTGATGGTGTGTAGTGGTAGTGTGTGGTGATGGTGTGTGTGTGGTAGTGTGTGGTGATGGTGTGTAGTGGTAGTGTGTGGTGATGGTGTGTAGTGGTAGTGTGTGGTGATGGTGATGGTGTGTAGTGGTAGTGTGTGGTGATGGTGTGTAGTGGTAGTGTGTGGTGATGGTGTGTAGTGGTAGTGTGTGGTGATGGTGTGTAGTTGTAGTGTGTGGTGATGGTGTGTAGTGGTAGTGTGTGGTGATGGTGTGTAGTGGTAGTGTGTGGTGATGGTGTGTAGTTGTAGTGTGTGGTGATGGTGTGTAGTTGTAGTGTGTGGTGATGGTGTGTAGTGGTAGTGTGTGGTGATGGTGTGTAGTGGTAGTGGTGGTGATGGTGATGTGTGTAGTGGTAGTGTGTGGTGATGGTGTGTAGTGGTAGTGTGTGGTGATGGTGTGTAGTGGTAGTGTGTGGTGATGGTGTGTAGTGGTAGTGTGTGGTGATGGTGTGTAGTGTTGATGTGTGGTGATGTGGTAGTGGTAGTGTGTGGTGATGGTTTGTAGTGTGTGTGTGGTGTGTGTGGTAGTGTGTGGTGATGGTGTGTAGTGACGGTGTGTGGGGATGGTGTGTAGTGTGTAGTGTGTGTGTGTGTGATGGTGTGTAGTGTGTGTTGATGGATGTGTAGTGGTAGTGTGTGGTGATGGTGTGTAGTGGTAGTGTGTGGTGATGGTGTGTAGTGGTAGTGTGTGGTGATGGTGTGTAGTGGTAGTGTGTGGTGATGGTGTGTAGTGGTAGTGTGTGGTGATGGTGTGTAGTGGTAGTGTGTGGTGATGGTGTGTAGTGGTAGTGTGTGGTGATGGTGTGTAGTGGTAGTGTGTGTGTGGTGATGGTGTGTAGTGTGTGTGTCTGATGATGGTGTGTAGTGGTAGTGTGTGGTGATGGTGTGTAGTGGTAGTGTGTGGTGATGGTGATGGTGTGTAGTGGTAGTGTGTGGTGATGGTGTGTAGTGGTAGTGTGTGGTGATGGTGTATGGTGATGGTGTGTAGTGGTAGTGTGTGGTGATGGTGTGTAGTGGTAGTGTGTGGTGATGGTGTGTAGTGGTAGTGTGTGGTGATGGTGTGTAGTGGTAGTGTGTGGTGATGGTGTGTAGTGTGTGTGTGGTGATGGTGTGTAGTGGTAGTGTGTGGTGATGGTGTGTAGTGGTAGTGTGTGGTGATGGTGTTGGTGATGGTGTGTAGTGGTAGTGTGTGGTGATGGTGTGTAGTGGTAGTGTGTGGTGATGGTGTGTAGTGGTAGTGTGTGGTGATGGTGTGTAGTGGTAGTGTGTGGTGATGGTGTGTAGTGGTAGTGTGTGTGGTGATGGTGTGTAGTGGTAGTGTGTGTTTGGTGATGGTGTGTAGTGGTAGTGTGTGGTGATGGTGATGGTGTGTAGTGGTAGTGTGTGGTGATGGTGTGTAGTGGTAGTGTGTGGTGATGGTGTGTAGTGGTAGTGTGTGGTGATGGTGTGTAGTGGTGTGTGTGGTGATGGTGTGTAGTGGTAGTGTGTGTGATGGTGTGGTGAGTGTGTGTAGTGTGTGTGTGATGGTGATGGTGTGTAGTGGTAGTGTGTGGTGATGGTGTGTAGTGTGTGGTGATGGTGTGTAGTGGTAGTGTGTGGTGATGGTGTGTAGTGGTAGTGTGTGGTGATGGTGATGGTGTGTAGTGGTAGTGTGTGGTGATGGTGTGTAGTGGTAGTGTGTGGTGATGGTGTGTAGTGGTAGTGTGTGGTGATGGTGTGTAGTGGTAGTGTGTGGTGATGGTGTGTAGTGGTAGTGTGTGGTGATGGTGTGTAGTGGTAGTGTGTGGTGATGGTGTGTAGTTGTAGTGTGTGGTGATGGTGTGTAGTGGTAGTGTGTGGTGATGGTGTGTAGTGGTAGTGTGTGGTGATGGTGTGTAGTGGTAGTGTGTGGTGATGGTGTGTAGTGGTAGTGTGTGGTGATGGTGTGTAGTGGTAGTGTGTGGTGATGGTGTGTAGTGGTAGTGTGTGGTGATGGTGTGTAGTGGTAGTGTGTGGTGATGGTGTGTAGTGGTAGTGTGTGGTGATGGTGTGTAGTGGTAGTGTGTGGTGATGGTGTGTAGTGGTAGTGTGTGGTGATGGTGTGTAGTGGTAGTGTGTGGTGATGGTGTGTAGTGGTAGTGTGTGGTGATGGTGTGTAGTGGTAGTGTGTGGTGGTGTATGTGTGTTGATGGTTTGTGTAGTGGTAGTGTGTGTGTGGTGATGGTTTGTAGTGTGTGTGTGTGATGTGTGTAGTGGTAGTGGTGATGGTGTGTAGTGATGATGTGTGGGGATGGTGTGTAGTGTGTGTGTGTGTGTGTGGTGATGGTGTGTAGTGTGTGTTGATGGTGTGTAGTGGTAGTGTGTGGTGATGGTGTGTAGTGGTAGTGTGTGTGTGGTGATGGTGTGTAGTTGTGTGTGTGGTGTGTAGTGTGTGGTGATGGTGTGTAGTGTGTGTGTCTGATGATGGTGTGTAGTGGTAGTGTGTGGTGATGGTGTGTAGTGGTAGTGTGTGGTGGTGATGGTGTGTAGTGTGTAGTGTGTGGTGATGGTGTGTAGTGGTAGTGTGTGGTGATGGTGTGTAGTGGTAGTGTGTGGTGATGGTGATGGTGTGTAGTGGTAGTGTGTGGTGATGGTGTGTAGTGGTAGTGTGTGGTGATTGTGTATGGTGATGGTGTGTAGTGGTAGTGGTAGTGTGTGGTGATGGTGTGTAGTGGTAGTGTGTGGTGATGGTGTGTAGTGGTAGTGTGTGGTGATGGTGATGGTAGTGTGTGGTGATGTAGTAGTGGTAGTGTGTGGTGATGGTGTGTAGTGGTAGTGTGTGGTGATGGTGTGTAGTGGTAGTGTGTGGTGATGGTGTGTAGTGGTGTGTGTGGTGATGGTGTGTAGTGGTAGTGTGTGGTGATGGTGTGTAGTGGTAGTGTGTGGTGTGGTGTGGTGATGGTGTGTAGTGGTAGTGTGTGGTGATGGTGTGTAGTGGTAGTGTGTGGTGATGGTGTGTGGTAGTGTGTAGTGATGGTGTGTGTGGTGATGGTGTGTAGTTGTAGTGTGTGGTGATGGTGTGTAGTGGTAGTGTGTGGTGATGTGATGGTGTGTAGTGGTAGTGTGTGGTGATGGTGTGTAGTGGTAGTGTGTGGTGATGGTGTGTAGTGGTAGTGTGTGGTGATGGTGTGTAGTGGTAGTGTGTGGTGATGGTGTGTAGTGGTGTGTGTGGTGATGGTGATGGTGTGTAGTGTAGTGTGTGGTGATGGTGATGGTGTGTAGTGGTAGTGTGTGGTGATGGTGTGTAGTGGTAGTGTGTGGTGATGGTGATGGTGTGTAGTGGTAGTGTGTGGTGATGGTGAGTGGTAGTGTGTGGTGATGGTGTGTGTGATGTGTGTGTGATGGTGGTGTGTAGTGGTAGTGTGTGGTGATGGTGTGTAGTGGTAGTGTGTGGTGATGGTGTGTAGTGGTAGTGTGTGGTGATGGTGTGTAGTGGTAGTGTGTGGTGATGGTGTGTAGTGGTAGTGTGTGGTGATGGTGTGTGTAGTGGTAGTGTGTGGTGATGGTGGTGAGTGGTAGTGTGTGGTGATGGTAGTGTGTGTGATGGTGATGGTGTGTAGTGGTAGTGTGTGTGTGATGTGATGGTGTGTAGTGGTGTGTGTGATGTGTGTGTAGTGTGTGGTGATGGTGTGTAGTGGTAGTGTGTGGTGATGGTGTGTAGTGTGTGGTGATGTGTGTGTGGTAGTGTGTGGTGATGGTGTGTAGTGTGTGTGGTGATGGTGTGTAGTGGTAGTGTGTGGTGATGGTGTGTAGTGGTAGTGTGTGGTGATGGTGTGTAGTGGTAGTGTGTGTGTGTGTATGTGTGTGATGGTGTGTAGTGTGTGTGTGTGGTGATGGTGTGTAGTGGTAGTGTGTGGTGATGGTGTGTAGTGGTAGTGTGTGGTGATGGTGTGTAGTGTGTAGTGTGTGATGGTGTGTAGTGGTAGTGTGTGGTGATGGTGTGTAGTGGTAGTGTGTGGTGATGGTGATGGTGTGTAGTGGTAGTGTGTGGTGATGGTGTGTAGTGGTAGTGTGTGGTGATTGGGTGATGGTGTGTAGTGGTAGTGTGTGTTTGGTGATGGTGTGTAGTGGTAGTGTGTGGTGATGGTGTGTAGTGGTAGTGTGTGGTGATGGTGTGTAGTGGTAGTGTGTGGTGATGGTGTGTAGTGGTAGTGTGTGGTGATGGTGTGTAGTGGTAGTGTGTGGTGATGGTGTGTAGTGGTAGTGTGTGGTGATGGTGTGTAGTGGTAGTGTGTGGTGATGGTGTGTAGTGGTAGTGTTGTGGTGATGTGTGTAGTGGTAGTGTGTGGTGATGGTGGTGATGATGTGTAGTTGTAGTGTGTGGTGATGGTGTGTAGTGGTAGTGTGTGGTGATGGTGTGTGTAGTGGTAGTGTGTGTGTGATGGTGATGGTGTGTAGTGGTAGTGTGTGGTGATGGTGTGTAGTGGTAGTGTGTGGTGATGGTGATGGTGTGTAGTGGTAGTGTGTGGTGATGGTGTGTAGTGGTAGTGTGTGGTGATGGTGTGTAGTGGTAGTGTGGGTGATGGTGTGTAGTGGTAGTGTGTGGTGATGGTGTGTAGTGGTAGTGTGTGGTGTGGTGATGGTGTGTAGTGGTAGTGTGTGGTGATGGTGATGGTGTGTAGTGGTAGTGTGTGGTGATGGTGTGTAGTGGTAGTGTGTGGTGATGGTGATGGTGTGTAGTGGTAGTGTGTGGTGATGGTGTGTAGTGGTAGTGTGTGGTGATGGTGTGTAGTGGTAGTGTGTGGTGATGGTGTGTAGTGGTAGTGTGTGGTGATGGTGTGTAGTGGTAGTGTGTGGTGATGGTGTGTAGTGGTAGTGTGTGGTGATGGTGTGTAGTGTAGTGTGTGGTGATGGTGTGTAGTTGGTAGTGTGTGGTGATGGTGTGTAGTGGTAGTGTGTGGTGATGGTGTGTAGTGGTAGTGTGTGGTGATGGTGTGTAGTGGTAGTGTGTGGTGATGGTGTGTAGTGGTAGTGTGTGGTGATGGTGTGTAGTGGTAGTGTGTGGTGATGGTGTGTAGTGGTAGTGTGTGGTGATGGTGGTGTGTAGTGTGTTGATGGTTGTAGTGGTAGTGTGTGGTGGTGGTAATGGTGTGTGTGTGTGTGTGTGTGTGTGTGTGTGGTGATGGTGTGTAGTGAGTGGTGTGTGGTGATGGTGTGTAGTGGTGTGTGTGTGGTGTGGTGATGGTGTGTGGTGTGTGTTGATGGTGTGTAGTGGTAGTGTGTGGTGATGGTGTGTAGTGGTAGTGTGTGTGATGGTGATGGTGTGTAGTGGTAGTGTGTGGTGATGGTGTGTAGTGGTAGTGTGTGGTGATGGTGTGTAGTGGTAGTGTGTGGTGATGGTGTGTAGTGGTAGTGTGTGGTGATGGTGTGGTGTGTGGTGGTAGTGTGTGGTGATGGTGTGTAGTGGTAGTGTGTGGTGATGGTGTGTAGTGGTAGTGTGTGGTGATGGTGTGTAGTGGTAGTGTGTGGTGATGGTGTGTAGTGGTAGTGTGTGGTGATGGTGATGGTGTGTAGTGGTAGTGTGTGGTGATGGTGTGTAGTGGTAGTGTGTGGTGATGGTGTATGGTGATGGTGTGTAGTGGTAGTGTGTGGTGATGGTGTGTAGTGGTAGTGTGTGGTGATGGTGTGTAGTGGTAGTGTGTGGTGATGGTGTGTAGTGGTAGTGTGTGGTGATGGTGTGTAGTGGTAGTGTGTGGTGATGGTGTGTAGTGGTAGTGTGTGGTGATGGTGTGTAGTGGTGGTGTGATGGTGTTGGTGATGGTGTGTAGTGGTAGTGTGTGGTGATGGTGTGTAGTGGTAGTGTGTGGTGATGGTGTGTAGTGGTAGTGTGTGGTGATGGTGTGTAGTGGTAGTGTGTGGTGATGGTGTGTAGTGGTAGTGTGTGGTGGTGATGGTGTGTAGTGGTAGTGTGTGGTGATGGTGTGTAGTGGTAGTGTGTGGTGATGGTGATGGTGTGTAGTGGTAGTGTGTGGGTGATGGTGTGTAGTGGTAGTGTGTGGTGATGGTGTGTGTGGTAGTGGTGGTGATGGTGTGTAGTGGTAGTGTGTGGTGATGGTGTGTAGTGGTAGTGTGTGGTGATGGTGATGGTGATGGTGTGTAGTTGTAGTGTGTGGTGATGGTGATGGTGTGTAGTGGTAGTGTGTGGTGATGGTGTGTAGTGGTAGTGTGTGGTGATGGTGTGTGGTGGTAGTGTGTGGTGATGGTGTGTAGTGGTAGTGTGTGGTGATGGTGATGGTGTGTAGTGGTAGTGTGGTGATGGTGTGTAGTGGTAGTGTGTGGTGATGGTGTGTAGTGGTAGTGTGTGGTGATGGTGTGTAGTGGTAGTGTGTGGTGATGGTGTGTAGTGGTAGTGTGTGGTGATGGTGTGTAGTGGTAGTGTGTGGTGATGGTGTGTAGTTGTAGTGTGTGGTGATGGTGTGTAGTTGTAGTGTGTGGTGATGGTGTGTAGTGGTAGTGTGTGGTGATGGTGTGTAGTGGTAGTGTGTGGTGATGGTGTGTAGTGGTAGTGTGTGGTGATGGTGTGTAGTGGTAGTGTGTGGTGATGGTGTGTAGTGGTAGTGTGTGGTGATGGTGTGTAGTGGTAGTGTGTGGTGGTGATGTGTGTGTAGATGGTGTGTAGTGGTAGTGTGTGGTGATGGTGTGTAGTGGTAGTGGTGTAGTGTAGTGTGTGGTGATGGTGTGTAGTGGTAGTGTGTGGTGATGGTGTGTAGTGGTAGTGTGTGTTGATGGTGTGTAGTGGTAGTGTGTGGTGATGGTGTGTAGTGGTAGTGTGTGTGGTGATGGTGTGTAGTGGTAGTGGTGTGGTGATGGTGTGTAGTGTTGTGGTGATGGTGTGTAGTGGTGTGTAGTGGTGATGGTGTGTAGTGGTAGTGTGTGTGGTGATGGTGTGTAGTGGTAGTGTGTGGTGATGGTGTGTAGTGGTAGTGTGTGGTGATGGTGTGTAGTGGTAGTGTGTGGTGATGGTGTGTAGTGGTAGTGTGTGGTGATGGTGATGGTGTGTAGTGGTAGTGTGTGGTGATGGTGTGTAGTGGTAGTGTGTATGGTAGTGTGGTGATGGTGTGTAGTGGTAGTGTGTGGTGATGGTGTGTAGTGGTAGTGTGTGGTGATGGTGTGTAGTGGTAGTGTGTGGGTGATGGTGTGTAGTGGTAGTGTGTGGTGATGGTGTGTAGTGGTAGTGTGTGGTGATGGTGTGTAGTGGTAGTGTGTGGTGATGGTGTGTAGTGGTAGTGTGTGGTGATGGTGTGGTAGTGGTGGTGATGGTGTGTAGTGTGTGTGTGGTGATGGTGTGTAGTGGTAGTGTGTGGTGATGGTGATGGTGTTTAGTGTAGTGTGTAGTGTGTGGTGATGGTGTGTAGTGGTAGTGTGTGGTGATGGTGTGTAGTGGTAGTGTGTGGTGATGGTGTGTAGTGGTAGTGTGTGGTGATGGTGTGTAGTGGTAGTGTGTGATGGTGATGGTGTGTAGTGGTAGTGTGTGGTGATGGTGTGTAGTGGTAGTGTGTGTGATGGTGTGTAGTGGTAGTGTGTGGTGATGGTGTGTAGTGGTAGTGTGTGGTGATGGTGTGTAGTGGTAGTGTGTGGTGATGGTGATGGTGTGTAGTGGTAGTGTGTGGTGATGGTGTGTAGTGGTAGTGTGTGGTGATGGTGTGTAGTGGTAGTGTGTGTGTGGTGATGGTGTGTAGTGGTAGTGTGTGTTTGGTGATGGTGTGTAGTGGTAGTGTGTGGTGATGGTGATGGTGTGTAGTGGTAGTGTGTGGTGATGGTGTGTAGTGGTAGTGTGTGGTGATGGTGTGTAGTGGTAGTGTGTGGTGATGGTGTGTAGTGGTAGTGTGTGGTGATGGTGTGTAGTGGTAGTGTGTGGTGATGGTGATGGTGTGTAGTGGTAGTGTGTGGTGATGGTGATGGTGTGTAGTGGTAGTGTGTGGTGATGGTGTGTAGTGGTAGTGTGTGGTGATGGTGATGGTGTGTAGTGGTAGTGTGTGGTGATGGTGTGTAGTGGTAGTGTGTGGTGATGGTGTGTAGTGGTAGTGTGTGGTGATGGTGTGTAGTGGTAGTGTGTGGTGATGGTGTGTAGTGGTAGTGTGTGGTGATGGTGTGTAGTGGTAGTGTGTGGTGATGGTGTGTGTGGTAGTGTGTGGTGATGGTGTGTAGTGGTAGTGTGTGTGATGGTGTGGTGGTAGTGTGTGGTGATGGTGTGTAGTGGTAGTGTGTGGTGATGGTGTGTAGTGGTAGTGTGTGGTGATGGTGTGTAGTGGTAGTGTGTGGTGATGGTGTGTAGTGGTAGTGTGTGGTGATGGTGTGTAGTGGTAGTGTGTGTGGTGTGTAGTGGTAGTGTGGTGATGGTGTTTAGTGGTAGTGTGTGTGTGTGATGGTGTGGTGTGTAGTGTGTGTGTGTGTGTGGTGATGGTGTGTAGTGGTAGTGTGTGGGGATGGTGATGTAGTGTGTAGTGTGTGTGTGTGGTGATGGTGGTGTGTAGTGTGTGTTGATGGTGTGTAGTGGTAGTGTGTGGTGATGGTGGTGTGTAGTGGTAGTGTGTGGTGATGGTGTGTAGTGGTAGTGTGTGGTGATGGTGTGTAGTGGTAGTGTGTGGTGATGGTGTGTAGTGGTAGTGTGTGGTGATGGTGTGTAGTGGTAGTGTGTGGTGATGGTGTATGGTGATGGTGTGTAGTGGTAGTGTGTGGTG
Organism: Oncorhynchus nerka; assembly: GCF_034236695.1. Lineage (NCBI taxonomy): Eukaryota > Metazoa > Chordata > Actinopteri > Salmoniformes > Salmonidae > Oncorhynchus > Oncorhynchus nerka. Next base: position 106,512,138 of record NC_088417.1, on the reverse strand, counting down.
ATGGTGTGTAGTGGTAGTGTGTGTGTGGTGATGGTGTGTAGTGGTAGTGTGTGTCTGGTGATGGTGTGTAGTGGTAGTGTGTGGTGATGGTGTGTAGTGGTAGTGTGTGGTGATGGTGATGGTGTGTAGTGGTAGTGTGTGGTGATGGTGTGTAGTGGTAGTGTGTGGTGATGGTGTATGGTGATGGTGTGTAGTGGTAGTGTGTGGTGATGGTGTGTAGTGGTAGTGTGTGGTGATGGTGTGTAGTGGTAGTGTGTGGTGATGGTGTGTAGTGGTAGTGTGTGGTGATGGTGTGTAGTGGTAGTGTGTGGTGATGGTGTGTAGTGGTAGTGTGTGGTGATGGTGTGTAGTGGTAGTGTGTGGTGATGGTGTGTAGTGGTAGTGTGTGGTGATGGTGTGTAGTGGTAGTGTGTGGTGATGGTGATGGTGATGGTAGTGTGTGGTGATGGTGTGTAGTGTGTGGTGATGGTGTGGTGTGTAGTGGTAGTGTGTGGTGATGGTGTGTAGTGGTAGTGTGTGTGGTAGTGTGTGGTGATGGTGTGTAGTGGTAGTGTGTGGTGATGGTGTGTAGTGGTAGTGTGTGGTGGTGATGGTGTGTAGTGGTAGTGTGTGGTGATGGTGTGTAGTGGTAGTGTGTGGTGATGGTGTGTAGTGGTAGTGTGTGGTGATGGTGTGTAGTGGTAGTGTGTGGTGATGGTGTGTAGTGGTAGTGTGTGGTGATGGTGTGTAGTGGTAGTGTGTGGTGATGGTGTGTAGTGAGTGTGTGGTGTGGTGTGTAGTGTAGTGGTGATGGTAATGGTGTGTAGTGGTAGTGTGTGGTGATGGTGTGTAGTGGTAGTGTGTGGTGATGGTGTGTAGTGGTAGTGTGTGTGATGGTGTGTAGTGGTAGTGTGTGGTGATGGTGTGTAGTGGTAGTGTGTGGTGATGGTGTGTAGTGGTAGTGTGTGGTGATGGTGTGTAGTGGTAGTGTGTGGTGATGGTGATGGTGTGTAGTGGTAGTGTGTGGTGATGGTGTGTAGTGGTAGTGTGTGGTGATGGTGTGTAGTGGTAGTGTGTGTGATGGTGTGTAGTGGTAGTGTGTGGTGATGGTGTGTAGTGGTAGTGTGTGGTGATGGTGTGTAGTGGTAGTGTGTGGTGTGATGGTGTGTGTGTGTGGTGATGGTGTGTAGTGGTAGTGTGTGGTGATGGTGTGTAGTGGTAGTGTGTGGTGATGGTGTGTAGTGGTAGTGTGTGGTGATGGTGTGTAGTGGTAGTGTGTGGTGATGGTGTGTAGTGGTATGTGTGATGGTGTGTAGTGGTAGTGTGTGGTGATGGTGTGTAGTGGTAGTGTGTGGTGATGGTGTGTAGTGGTAGTGTGTGGTGATGGTGTGTAGTGGTAGTGTGTGGTGATGGTGTGTAGTGGTAGTGTGTGGTGATGGTGTGTAGTGGTAGTGTGTGGTGATGGTGTGTAGTGGTAGTGTGTGGTGATGGTGATGTAGTGGTAGTGTGTGGTGATGGTGTGTAGTGGTAGTGTGTGGTGATGGTGTGTAGTGGTAGTGTGTGGTGATGGTGTGTAGTGTAGTGTGTGGTGATGGTGTGTAGTGGTAGTGTGTGGTGATGGTGTGTAGTGGTAGTGTGTGGTGATGGTAATGGTGTGTAGTGGTAGTGTGTGGTGATGGTGTGTAGTGGTAGTGTGTGGTGATGGTGTGTGGTGATGGTGTGTAGTGGTAGTGTGTGGTGATGGTGTGTAGTGGTAGTGTGTGGTGATGGTGTGTAGTGGTAGTGTGTGGTGATGGTGTGTAGTGGTAGTGTGTGGTGATGGTGTGTAGTGGTAGTGTGTGGTGATGTGTAGTGGTGGTGTGGTGATGGTGTGTAGTGGTAGTGTGTGGTGATGGTGTGTAGTTGTAGTGTGTGGTGATGGTGTGTAGTGGTAGTGTGTGTGATGTGTGTGGTGATGATGTGTAGTGGTAGTGTGTGTGGTGATGGTGTGTAGTGGTAGTGTGTGGTGATGGTGTGTAGTGGTAGTGTGTGGTGATGGTGTGTAGTGGTAGTGTGTGTTTGGTGATGGTGTGTAGTGGTAGTGTGTGGTGATGGTGTGTAGTGGTAGTGTGTGGTGATGGTGTGTAGTGGTAGTGTGTGGTGATGGTGTGTAGTGGTAGTGTGTGGTGATGGTGATGGTGTGTAGTGGTAGTGTGTGGTGATGGTGTGTAGTGGTAGTGTGTGGTGATGGTGTGTAGTGGTAGTGTGTGGTGATGGTGTGTAGTGGTAGTGTGTGGTGATGGTGTGTAGTGGTAGTGTGTGGTGATGGTGTGTAGTGGTAGTGTGTGGTGATGGTGATGGTGTGTAGTGGTAGTGTGTGGTGATGGTGTGTAGTGGTAGTGTGTGGTGATGGTGTGTAGTGGTAGTGTGTGGTGATGGTGATGGTGTGTAGTGGTAGTGTGTGGTGATGGTGTGTAGTGTGTGTGTGGTGATGGTGTGTAGTGGTAGTGTGTGGTGATGGTGTGTAGTGGTAGTGTGTGGTGATGGTGTGTAGTTGTAGTGTGTGGTGATGGTGTGTAGTGGTAGTGTGTGGTGATGGTGTGTAGTGGTAGTGTGTGGTGATGGTGATGGTGTGTGTGGTAGTGTGTAGTGATGGTGTGTGGTGATGGTGTGTAGTGGTAGTGTGTGGTGATGGTGTGTAGTGGTAGTGTGTGGTGATGGTGTGGTAGTGGTAGTGTGTGTGTGGTGATGGTGTGTAGTGGTAGTGTGTGGTGATGGTGTGTAGTGGTAGTGTGTGGTGATGGTGTGTAGTGGTAGTGTGTGGTGATGGTGTGTAGTGGTAGTGTGTGGTGATGGTGTGTAGTGGTAGTGTGTGGTGATGGTGTGGTGGTAGTGTGTGGTGATGGTGTGTAGTGGTAGTGTGTGGTGATGGTGTGTAGTGGTAGTGTGTGGTGATGGTGTGTAGTGGTAGTGTGTGGTGATGGTGTGTAGTGGTAGTGTGTGGTGATGGTGATGGTGTGTAGTGGTAGTGTGTGGTGATGGTGTGTAGTGGTAGTGGTAGTGTGTGGTGATGGTGTGTAGTGGTAGTGTGTGGTGATGGTGTGTAGTGGTGTGTGGTGATGGTGTGTAGTGGTAGTGTGTGGTGATGGTGTGTGTGTGGTAGTGTGTGGTGATGGTGTGTAGTGATGGTGTGTAGTGTGTGGTGATGGTGTGTAGTGGTAGTGTGTGGTGATGGTGTGTAGTGGTAGTGTGTGGTGTGGTGATGGTGTGTAGTGTGTGTGTGTGGTGATGGTGTGTAGTGGTAGTGTGTGGTGATGGTGTGTAGTGGTAGTGTGTGGTGATGGTGTGTAGTGGTAGTGTGTGGTGATGGTGTGTGTTTTAGTGGTAGTGTGTGTGGGTGTATGGTGATGGTGTGTAGTGGTAGTGTGTGGTGATGGTGGTGTAGTGGTAGTGTGTGTGGTGATGGTGTGTAGTGGTAGTGTGTGGTGATGGTGTGTAGTGGTAGTGTGTGGTGATGGTGATGGTGTGTAGTGGTAGTGTGTGGTGATGGTGTGTAGTGGTGTGTGTGGTAGTGTGGTGATGGTGTGTAGTGGTAGTGTGGTGATGGTGTGTAGTGGTAGTGTGTGGTGATGGTGTGTAGTGGTAGTGTGTGGTGATGGTGTGTAGTGGTAGTGTGTGGTGATGGTGTGTAGTGGTAGTGTGTGTGTGGTGATGGTGTGTAGTTGTAGTGTGTGGTGATGGTGTGTAGTGGTAGTGTGTGGTGATGGTGATGGTGTGTAGTGGTAGTGTGTGGTGATGGTGTGTAGTGGTAGTGTGTGGTGATGGTGTGTAGTGGTAGTGTGTGGTGATGGTGTGTAGTGGTAGTGTGTGGTGATGGTGTGTAGTGGTAGTGGTGTGTGTGGTGATGGTGATGGTGTGTAGTGGTAGTGTGTGGTGATGGTGATGGTGTGTAGTGGTAGTGTGTGGTGATGGTGTATGGTGATGGTGTGTAGTGGTAGTGTGTGGTGATGGTGTGTAGTGGTAGTGTGTGGTGATGGTGATGGTGTGTAGTGGTAGTGTGTGGTGATGGTGTGTAGTGGTAGTGTGTGGTGATGGTGTGTAGTGGTAGTGTGTGGTGATGGTGTGTAGTGGTAGTGTGTGGTGATGGTGTGTAGTGGTAGTGTGTGGTGATGGTGGTGTGGTAGTGTGTGGTGATGGTGTGTAGTGGTAGTGTGTGGTGATGGTGTGTAGTGGTAGTGTGTGGTGATGGTGTGTAGTGGTAGTGTGTGTGGTGGTGATGGTGTGTAGTGGTAGTGTGTGGTGATGGTGTGTAGTGGTAGTGTGTGGTGATGGTGTGTAGTGGTAGTGTGTGGTGATGGTGTGTGGTGGTAGTGTGTGGTGATGGTGTGGTGAGTGGTGTGTAGTGGTAGTGTGTGGTGATGGTGTGTAGTGGTAGTGTGTGGTGATGGTGTGTAGTGTAGTGGTAGTGTGTGGTGATGGTGTGATGGTGTGTAGTGGTAGTGTGTGGTGATGGTGTGTAGTGGTAGTGTGTGGTGATGGTGATGGTGTGTAGTGGTGTGTGGTGATGGTGTGTAGTGGTAGTGTGTGGTGATGGTGTGTAGTGTGTGTGTGGTGATGGTGTGTAGTGGTAGTGTGTGGTGATGGTGATGTTGTGTGTGGTGATGGTGTGTAGTGGTGTGTGTGGTGATGGTGTGTAGTGGTAGTGTGTGGTGATGGTGTGTAGTGGTAGTGTGTGGTGATGGTGTGTAGTGGTAGTGTGTGGTGATGGTGTGTAGTGGTAGTGTGTGGTGATGGTGTGTAGTGGTAGTGTGTGGTGATGGTGATGGTGTGTAGTGGTAGTGTGTGGTGATGGTGTGTAGTGGTAGTGTGTGGTGATGTTGTGATGGTGTGTAGTGGTAGTGTGTGGTGATGGTGTGTAGTGGTAGTGTGTGGTGATGGTGTGTAGTGGTAGTGTGTGGTGATGGTGTGTAGTGGTAGTGTGTGGTGATGGTGTGTGTAGTGGTAGTGTGTGGTGATGGTGTGTAGTGGTAGTGTGTGGTGATGGTGTGTAGTGGTAGTGTGTGGTGATGGTGATGGTGTGTGTGGTAGTGTGTGGTGATGGTGTGTAGTGGTAGTGTGTGGTGATGGTGTGTAGTGGTAGTGTGTGGTGATGGTGTGTGTGTAGTGGTAGTGTGTGGTGATGGTGTGTAGTGGTAGTGTGTGGTGATGGTGTGTGTGGTAGTGTGTGTGGTGATGGTGTGTAGTGGTAGTGTGTGGTGATGGTGTGTAGTGGTAGTGTGTGGTGATGGTGATGGTGTGTAGTGGTAGTGTGTGGTGATGGTGTGTAGTGGTAGTGTGTGGTGATGGTGTGTAGTGGTAGTGTGTGGTGATGGTGTGTAGTGGTAGTGTGTGGTGATGGTGTGTAGTTGTAGTGTGTGTGGTGATGGTGTGTAGTGGTAGTGTGTGGTGATGGTGATGGTGTGTAGTGGTAGTGTGTGGTGATGGTGTGTAGTGGTAGTGTGTGGTGATGGTGATGGTGTGTAGTGGTAGTGTGTGGTGATGGTGTGTAGTGGTAGTGTGTGGTGATGGTGTGTAGTGGTAGTGTGTGGTGATGGTGTGTAGTGGTAGTGTGTGGTGATGGTGTGTAGTGGTAGTGTGTGGTGATGGTGTGTAGTGGTAGTGTGTGGTGATGGTGTGTAGTGGTAGTGTGTGGTGATGGTGTGTAGTGGTAGTGTGTGGTGATGGTGTGTAGTGGTAGTGTGTGGTGATGGTGTGTAGTGGTAGTGTGTGGTGATGGTGTGTAGTTGTAGTGTGTGGTGATGGTGTGTAGTGGTAGTGTGTGGTGATGGTGTGTGGTGGTAGTGTGATGATGGTGTGTAGTGGTAGTGTGTGGTGATGGTGTGTAGTGGTAGTGTGTGGTGATGGTGTGTAGTGGTAGTGTGTGGTGATGGTGTGATAGTGTGTAGTGTGTAGTGTGTGGTGATGGTGTGGTGGTAGTGTGTGGTGATGGTGTGTGTGGTAGTGTGTGGTGATGGTGTGTAGTGGTAGTGTGTGGTGATGGTGTGTGTGGTAGTGTGTAGTGTGTGGTGATGGTGTGTAGTGGTAGTGTGTGGTGATGGTGTGTAGTGGTAGTGTGTGTGATGGTGATGGTGTGTAGTGGTAGTGTGTGGTGATGGTGTGTAGTGGTAGTGTGTGGTGATGGTGTGTAGTGGTAGTGTGTGGTGATGGTGATGGTGTGTAGTGGTAGTGTGTGGTGATGGTGTGTAGTGGTAGTGTGTGGTGATGGTGTGTAGTGGTAGTGTGTGGTGATGGTGTGTAGTGGTAGTGTGTGGTGATGGTGTGTAGTGGTAGTGTGTGGTGATGGTGTGTAGTGGTAGTGTGTGGTGATGGTGTGTAGTGGTAGTGTGTGGTGATGGTGTGGTGGTAGTGGTAGTGTGATGGTGATGGTGTGTAGTGGTAGTGTGTGGTGATGGTGTGTAGTGGTAGTGTGTGGTGATGGTGTGTAGTGGTAGTGTGTGGTGATGGTGTGTAGTGGTAGTGTGTGGTGATGGTGTGGTGGTAGTGGTAGTGTGGTGATGGTGTGTAGTGGTAGTGTGTGTGATGGTGTGTAGTGGTAGTGTGTGGTGATGGTGTGTAGTGGTAGTGTGTGGTGATGGTGTGTAGTGGTAGTGTGTGGTGATGGTGTGTAGTGGTAGTGTGTGGTGATGGTGTGTAGTGGTAGTGTGTGGTGATGGTGTGTAGTGGTAGTGTGTGTGGTGATGGTGTGTGTGTGGTAGTGTGTGGTGATGGTGATGGTGTGTAGTGGTGTGTGTGGTGATGTGTGTGTAGTGTGTGGTGATGGTGTGTAGTGGTAGTGTGTGGTGATGGTGTGTAGTGGTAGTGTGTGGTGATGGTGATGGTGTGTAGTGGTAGTGTGTGGTGATGGTGTGTAGTGGTAGTGTGTGGTGATGGTGTGTAGTGGTAGTGTGTGGTGATGGTGTGTAGTGGTAGTGTGTGTGTGATGGTGTGTAGTGGTAGTGTGTGGTGATGGTGTGTAGTGGTAGTGTGTGGTGATGGTGTGTAGTGGTAGTGTGTGGTGATGGTGTGTAGTGGTAGTGTGTGATGGTGTGTAGTGGTAGTGTGTGGTGATGGTGTGTAGTGGTAGTGTGTGGTGATGGTGTGTAGTGGTAGTGTGTGGTGATGGTGTGTAGTGGTAGTGTGTGGTGATGGTGTGTAGTGGTAGTGTGTGGTGATGGTGTGTAGTGGTAGTGTGTGGTGATGGTGTGTGATGGTGTGTAGTGGTAGTGTGTGGTGATGGTGTGGTAGTGTAGTGTGTGGTGATGGTGTGTAGTGGTAGTGTGTGGTGATGGTGTGTAGTGGTAGTGTGTGGTGATGGTGTGTAGTGGTAGTGTGTGTGTGGTGATGGTGTGTAGTGGTGTGTGTGTGGTGATGGTGTGTAGTGGTAGTGTGTGGTGATGGTGTGTAGTGGTAGTGTGTGGTGATGGTGTGTAGTGGTAGTGTGTGGTGATGGTGTGTAGTGGTAGTGTGTGGTGATGGTGTGTAGTGGTAGTGTGTGTGATGGTGATGGTGTGTAGTGGTGTGTGTGGTGATGGTGTGTAGTGGTAGTGTGTGGTGATGGTGTGTAGTGGTAGTGTGTGGTGATGGTGTGTAGTGGTAGTGTGTGTGATGGTGTGGTGTGTGTGTAGTGGTAGTGTGTGGTGATGGTGTGTAGTGGTAGTGTGTGGTGATGGTGTGTAGTGGTAGTGTGTGGTGATGGTGTGTAGTGGTAGTGTGTGGTGATGGTGTGTAGTGGTAGTGTGTGGTGATGGTGTGTAGTGGTGGTAGTGTGTGGTGATGGTGTGTAGTGGTAGTGTGTGGTGATGGTGTGTAGTGGTAGTGTGTGGTGATGGTGTGTAGTGGTAGTGTGTGGTGATGGTGTGTGTGGTGTGTAGTGGTAGTGTGTGGTGATGGTGTGTAGTGGTAGTGTGTGGTGATGGTGTGTAGTGGTAGTGTGTGGTGATGGTGTGTAGTGGTAGTGTGTGTGATGGTGTGTAGTGGTAGTGTGTGGTGATGGTGATGGTGTGTAGTGGTAGTGTGTGGTGATGGTGATGGTGTGTGGTAGTGTGTGGTGATGGTGTGTAGTGGTAGTGTGTGGTGATGGTGTGTAGTGGTAGTGTGGTGATGGTGTGTAGTGGTAGTGTGTGGTGATGGTGTGTAGTGGTAGTGTGTGTGATGGTGATGGTGTGTAGTGGTAGTGTGTGGTGATGGTGATGGTGTGTAGTGGTAGTGTGTGGTGATGGTGTGTAGTGGTAGTGTGTGGTGATGGTGATGGTGTGTAGTGGTAGTGTGTGGTGATGGTGTGTAGTGGTAGTGTGTGGTGATGGTGTGTAGTGGTAGTGTGTGGTGATGGTGTGTAGTGGTAGTGTGGGTGATGGTGTGTAGTGGTAGTGTGTGGTGATGGTGTGTGTAGTGGTAGTGTGTGGTGATGGTGTGTATGTAGTGTGTGATGGTGATGGTGTGTAGTGGTAGTGTGTGGTGATGGTGTGTAGTGGTAGTGTGTGGTGATGGTGTGTAGTGGTAGTGTGTGGTGATGGTGTGTAGTGGTAGTGTGTGGTGATGGTGTGTAGTGGTAGTGTGTGTGTGGTGATGGTGTGTAGTGGTGATGGTGTGTGTGGTAGTGGTAGTGGGTGATGGTGTGTAGTGGTAGTGTGTGGTGTGGTGATGGTGTGTAGTGGTGATGGTGATGGTGTGTAGTGGTAGTGTGTGGTGATGGTGTGTAGTGGTAGTGTGTGGTGATGGTGTGTAGTGGTAGTGTGTGGTGATGGTGTGTAGTGGTAGTGTGTGGTGATGGTGTGTAGTGGTAGTGTGTGGTGATGGTGTGTAGTGGTAGTGTGTGTGTGGTGATGGTGTGTAGTGGTAGTGTGTGGTGATGGTGTGTAGTGGTAGTGTGTGGTGATGGTGTGTAGTTGTAGTGTGTGGTGATGGTGTGTAGTTGTAGTGTGTGGTGATGGTGTGTGGTGATGGTGTGTAGTGGTAGTGTGTGGTGATGGTGTGTAGTGGTAGTGTGTGGTGATGGTGTGTAGTGGTAGTGTGTGGTGATGGTGTGTAGTGGTAGTGTGTGGTGATGGTGTGTAGTGGTAGTGTGTGGTGGGTGATGGTGTGTAGTGGTAGTGTGTGGTGATGGTGTGTAGTGGTAGTGTGTGGTGATGGTGTGTAGTGGTAGTGGTGTGTGTGGTGATGGTGTGTAGTGGTAGTGTGTGGTGATGGTGTGTAGTGGTAGTGTGTGGTGATGGTGTGTAGTTGTAGTGTGTGGTGATGGTGTGTAGTGGTAGTGTGTGGTGATGGTGTGTAGTGGTAGTGTGTGGTGATGGTGTGTAGTGGTAGTGTGTGGTGATGGTGTGTAGTGGTAGTGTGTGGTGATGGTGTGTAGTGGTAGTGGTAGTGTGTGGTGATGGTGTGTAGTGGTAGTGTGTGGTGATGGTGTGTAGTGGTAGTGTGTGGTGATGGTGTGGTAGTGGTAGTGTGTGGTGATGGTGTGTAGTGGTAGTGTGTGGTGATGGTGTGTAGTGGTAGTGTGTGGTGATGGTGTGTAGTGGTAGTGTGTGGTGATGGTGTGTAGTGGTGTGTGTGGTGATGGTGTGTAGTGGTAGTGTGTGGTGATGGTGATGGTGTGTAGTGGTAGTGTGTGGTGATGGTGTGTAGTGGTAGTGTGTGGTGATGGTGTGTAGTGGTAGTGTGTGGTGATGGTGTGTAGTGGTAGTGTGTGGTGATGGTGTGTAGTGGTAGTGTGTGGTGATGGTGTGTAGTGGTAGTGTGTGTGGTGATGGTGTGTGTGTAGTGTGTGTGTGTGATGGTGTGTAGTGGTAGTGTGTGGTGATGGTGATGGTAGTGGTAGTGTGTGGTGATGGTGTGTAGTGGTAGTGTGTGGTGATGGTGTGTAGTGGTAGTGTGTGGTGATGGTGTGTAGTGGTAGTGTGTGGTGATGGTGTGTAGTGGTAGTGTGTGGTGATGGTGTGTAGTGGTAGTGTGTGGTGATGGTGTGTAGTGGTAGTGTGTGGTGATGGTGTGTAGTGGTAGTGTGTGGTGATGGTGTGTAGTGGTAGTGTGTGGTGATGGTGATGGTGTGTAGTGGTAGTGTGTGGTGATGGTGTGTAGTGGTAGTGTGTGGTGATGGTGTGTAGTGGTAGTGTGTGGTGATGGTGTGTAGTGGTAGTGTGTGGTGATGGTGTGTAGTGGTAGTGTGTGGTGATGGTGTGTAGTGGTAGTGTGTGGTGATGGTGTGTAGTGGTAGTGTGTGGTGATGGTGTGTGTAGTGGTAGTGTGTGTGATGGTGTGTAGTGGTAGTGTGTGGTGATGGTGTGTAGTGGTAGTGTGTGGTGATGGTGTGTAGTGGTAGTGTGTGGTGATGGTGTGTAGTGGTAGTGTGTGGTGGTGATGGTGTGTGATGGTGTGAGTGTGTGTGTGATGGTGTGTAGTGTGTGGTGTGGTGATGGTGGTGATGGTGTGTAGTGGTAGTGTGTGGTGATGGTGTGTAGTGTGTAGTGTGTGTGTGATGGTGATGGTGTGTAGTGTGTGTGTGGTGATGGTGTGTAGTGGTAGTGTGTGGTGATGGTGTGTAGTGGTAGTGTGTGGTGATGGTGTGTAGTGGTAGTGTGGTGATGATGGTGTGTGTGGTGATGGTGTGTAGTGGTAGTGTGTGGTGATGGTGTGTAGTGGTAGTGTGTGGTGATGGTGTGTAGTGGTAGTGTGTGGTGTGATGGTGTGTAGTGGTAGTGTGTGGTGATGGTGTGTAGTGGTAGTGTGTGGTGATGGTGTGTAGTGGTAGTGTGTGGTGATGGTGTGTAGTGGTAGTGTGTGGTGATGGTGTGTAGTGGTAGTGTGTGGTGATGTGATGGTGTGTAGTGGTAGTGTGTGGTGATGGTGTGTAGTGGTAGTGTGTGGTGATGGTGTGTAGTGGTAGTGTGTGGTGATGGTGTGTAGTGGTAGTGTGTGGTGATGGTGTGTAGTGGTAGTGGTAGTGTGTGGTGATGGTGTGTAGTGGTAGTGTGTGGTGATGGTGTGTAGTGGTAGTGTGTGGTGATGGTGTGTAGTGGTAGTGTGTGGTGATGGTGTGTAGTGGTAGTGTGTGGTGATGGTGTGTAGTGGTAGTGTGTGGTGATGGTGTGTAGTGGTAGTGTGTGGTGATGGTGTGTAGTGGTAGTGTGTGGTGATGGTGTGTAGTGGTAGTGTGTGGTGATGGTGTGTAGTGGTAGTGTGTGTGATGGTGTGTAGTGGTAGTGTGTGGTGATGGTGATGGTGTGTAGTGGTAGTGTGTGGTGATGGTGTGTAGTGGTAGTGTGTGGTGATGGTGTGTAGTGGTAGTGTGTGGTGATGGTGTGTAGTGGTAGTGTGTGGTGATGGTGTGTAGTGGTAGTGTGTGGTGATGGTGTGTAGTGGTAGTGTGTGGTGATGGTGATGGTGTGTAGTGGTAGTGTGTGGTGATGGTGTGTAGTGGTAGTGTGTGGTGATGGTGATGGTGTGTAGTGGTAGTGTGTGGTGATGGTGTGTAGTGGTAGTGTGTGGTGATGGTGTGTAGTGGTAGTGTGTGGTGATGGTGTGTAGTGGTAGTGTGTGGTGATGGTGTGTAGTGGTAGTGTGTGGTGATGGTGTGTAGTGGTAGTGTGTGGTGATGGTGTGTAGTGGTAGTGTGTGGTGATGGTGTGTAGTGTAGTGTGTGGTGATGGTGTGTAGTGGTAGTGTGTGGTGATGGTGTGGTGTGTAGTGGTAGTGTGTGGTGATGGTGTGTAGTGGTAGTGTGTGGTGATGGTGTGTAGTGGTAGTGTGTGTGTGGTGATGGTGTGTAGTGGTGGTGATGGTGTGTGGTGATGGTGTGTAGTGGTAGTGTGTGGTGATGGTGTGTAGTGGTAGTGGTGTGTGTGGTGATGGTGTGTAGTGGTAGTGTGTGGTGATGGTGTGTAGTGGTGTGTGTGGTGATGGTGATGGTGTGTAGTGGTAGTGTGTGGTGATGGTGTGTAGTGGTAGTGTGTGGTGATGGTGTGTAGTGGTAGTGTGTGTGGTGATGGTGTGTAGTGGTAGTGTGTGGTGATGGTGTGTAGTGGTAGTGTGTGGTGATGGTGTGTAGTGGTAGTGTGTGGTGATGGTGTGTAGTGGTAGTGTGTGGTGATGGTGATGGTGTGTAGTGTAGTGTGTGTGATGGTGTGTAGTGGTAGTGTGTGGTGATGGTGTGTAGTGGTAGTGTGTGGTGATGGTGTGTAGTGGTAGTGTGTGGTGATGGTGATGGTGTGTAGTGGTAGTGTGTGTGTGATGGTGTGTAGTGGTAGTGTGTGGTGATGGTGTGTAGTGGTAGTGTGTGGTGATGGTGTGTAGTGGTGTGTGTGGTGATGGTGTGTAGTGGTAGTGTGTGGTGATGGTGATGGTGTGTAGTGTGTGGTGATGGTGTGTAGTGGTAGTGTGTGGTGATGGTGTGGTGTGTGTGGTAGTGTGTGGTGATGGTGTGTAGTGGTAGTGTGTGGTGATGGTGTGTAGTGGTAGTGTGTGGGTGATGGTGTGTAGTGGTAGTGTGTGGTGATGGTGATGGTGTGTAGTGGTAGTGTGTGGTGATGGTGTGTAGTGGTAGTGTGTGGTGATGGTGTGTAGTGGTAGTGTGTGGTGATGGTGTGTAGTGGTAGTGTGTGGTGATGGTGTGTAGTGGTAGTGTGTGGTGATGGTGTGTAGTGGTAGTGTGTGGTGATGGTGTGTAGTGGTAGTGTGTGGTGATGGTGTGTAGTGGTAGTGTGTGGTGGTGGTGATGGTGTGTAGTGGTGATGGTGATGGTGTGTAGTGGTAGTGTGTGGTGATGGTGTGTAGTGGTAGTGTGTGGTGATGGTGTGTAGTGGTAGTGTGTGTGGTGATGGTGTGTAGTTGTAGTGTGTGTGGTGATGGTGTGTAGTGGTAGTGTGTGGTGATGGTGATGGTGTGTAGTGGTAGTGTGTGGTGATGGTGTGTAGTGGTAGTGTGTGGTGATGGTGATGGTGTGTAGTGGTAGTGTGTGGTGATGGTGTGTAGTGGTAGTGTGTGGTGATGGTGTGTAGTGGTAGTGTGTGGTGATGGTGTGTAGTGGTAGTGTGTGGTGATGGTGTGTAGTGGTAGTGTGTGGTGATGGTGTGTAGTGGTAGTGTGTGGTGATGGTGTGTAGTGGTAGTGTGTGGTGATGGTGTGTAGTGGTAGTGTGTGGTTATGGTGTGTAGTGGTAGTGTGTGGTGATGGTGTGTAGTGGTGGTGATGGTGTTGGTGATGGTGTGTAGTGGTAGTGTGTGGTGATGGTGTGTAGTGGTAGTGTGTGGTGATGGTGTGTAGTGGTAGTGTGTGGTGATAGTGTGTAGTGGTAGTGTGTGGTGATGGTGTGTAGTGGTAGTGTGTGTGGTGGTGATGGTGTGTAGTGGTAGTGGTGTGGTGATGGTGTGTAGTGGTAGTGTGTGGTGATGGTGTGTGGTGGTAGTGTGTGGTGATGGTGTGTAGTGGTAGTGTGTGGTGATGGTGATGGTGTGTAGTGTGTGGTGTGTGTGATGGTGTGTAGTGGTAGTGTGTGGTGATGGTGTGGTGTGTAGTGGTAGTGTGTGGTGATGGTGTGTAGTGGTAGTGTGTGGTGATGGTGATGGTGTGTAGTGGTAGTGTGTGGTGATGGTGTGTAGTGTGTGGTGATGTGTGTGTGGTAGTGTGTGGTGATGGTGTGTAGTGGTAGTGTGTGGTGATGGTGTGTAGTGGTAGTGTGTGGTGGTGATGGTGTGTATGGTGTGTGTGGTGATGGTGTGTAGTGGTAGTGTGTGGTGATGGTGTGTAGTGGTAGTGTGTGTGATGTGATGGTGTGTAGTGGTAGTGTGTGGTGATGGTGTGGTAGTGGTAGTGTGTGGTGATGGTGTGTATGGTGATGGTGTGTAGTGGTAGTGTGTGGTGATGGTGTGTAGTGGTAGTGTGTGGTGATGGTGTGTAGTGGTAGTGTGTGGTGATGGTGTGTAGTGGTAGTGTGTGGTGATGGTGTGTAGTGGTAGTGTGTGGTGATGGTGTGTAGTGGTAGTGTGTGGTGATGGTGTGTAGTGGTAGTGTGTGGTGATGGTGTGTAGTGGTAGTGTGTGTGATGGTGTGTAGTGGTAGTGTGTGGTGATGGTGTGTAGTGGTAGTGTGTGGTGATGGTGATGGTGTGTAGTGGTAGTGTGTGGTGATGGTGTGTAGTGGTAGTGTGTGGTGGTGATGGTGTGTAGTGGTAGTGTGTGGTGATGGTGTGTAGTGGTAGTGTGTGGTGATGGTGTGTAGTGGTAGTGTGTGGTGATGGTGTGTAGTGGTAGTGTGTGTGTGGTGATGGTGTGTAGTGGTAGTGTGTGTGTGGTGATGGTGTGTAGTGGTAGTGTGTGGTGGTGGTGATGGTGTGTAGTGGTGTGGTGATGGTGTGTAGTGGTAGTGTGTGGTGATGGTGTGTAGTGGTAGTGTGTGGTGATGGTGTGTAGTGGTAGTGTGTGGTGATGGTGTGTAGTGGTAGTGTGTGGTGATGGTGTGTAGTGGTAGTGTGTGTGGTGATGGTGTGTAGTGGTAGTGTGTGGTGATGGTGTGTAGTGGTAGTGTGTGGTGATGGTGTGTAGTGGTAGTGTGTGTGGTGATGGTGTGTAGTTGTAGTGTGTGTGGTGATGGTGTGTAGTGGTAGTGTGTGGTGATGGTGATGGTGTGTAGTGGTAGTGTGTGGTGATGGTGTGTAGTGGTAGTGTGTGGTGATGGTGTGTAGTGGTAGTGTGTGGTGATGGTGTGTAGTGGTAGTGTGTGGTGATGGTGTGTAGTGGTAGTGTGTGGTGATGGTGTGTAGTGGTAGTGTGTGGTGATGGTGTGTAGTGGTAGTGTGTGGTGATGGTGTGTAGTGGTAGTGTGTGGTGATGGTGTGTAGTGGTAGTGTGTGGTGATGGTGTGTAGTGGTAGTGTGTGGTGTGATGGTGTGTAGTGTGTGTGTGTGGTGATGGTGTGTAGTGGTAGTGTGTGTGATGGTGTGTAGTGGTAGTGTGTGGTGATGGTGTGTAGTGGTAGTGTGTGGTGATGGTGTGTAGTGGTAGTGTGTGGTGATGGTGTGTAGTGGTAGTGTGTGGTGATGGTGTGTAGTGGTAGTGTGTGGTGATGGTGTGTAGTGGTAGTGTGTGGTGATGGTGATGGTGTGTAGTGGTGTGTGTGGTGATGGTGTGTAGTGGTAGTGTGTGGTGATGGTGTGTAGTGGTAGTGTGTGGTGATGGTGTGTAGTGGTAGTGTGTGGTGATGGTGTGTAGTGGTAGTGTGTGGTGATGGTGTGTAGTGGTAGTGTGTGGTGATGGTGTGTAGTGGTAGTGTGTGTGATGGTGATGGTGTGTAGTGGTAGTGTGTGGTGATGGTGATGGTGTGTAGTGGTGTGTGTGGTGATGGTGTGTAGTGGTAGTGTGTGGTGGTGATGTGTGTAGTGGTAGTGTGTGGTGATGGTGTGTAGTGGTAGTGTGTGGTGATGGTGTGTAGTGGTAGTGTGTGGTGATGGTGTGTAGTGGTAGTGTGTGGTGATGGTGATGGTGTGTAGTGTGTAGTGTGTGGTGATGGTGTGTGGTAGTGGTAGTGTGTGGTGATGGTGTGTAGTGGTAGTGTGTGGTGATGGTGATGGTGTGTAGTGGTAGTGTGTGGTGATGGTGTGTAGTGGTAGTGTGTGGTGATGGTGATGGTGTGTAGTGGTAGTGTGTGGTGATGGTGTGTAGTGGTAGTGTGTGGTGATGGTGTGTAGTGGTAGTGTGTGGTGATGGTGTGTAGTGGTAGTGTGTGGTGATGGTGTGTAGTGGTAGTGTGTGGTGATGGTGTGTAGTGGTAGTGTGTGTGGTGATGGTGTGTAGTGGTAGTGTGTGGTGATGGTGTGTAGTGGTAGTGTGTGGTGATGGTGTGTAGTGGTAGTGTGTGATGGTGTGTAGTGGTAGTGTGTGGTGATGGTGTGTAGTGGTAGTGTGTGGTGATGGTGTGTAGTGGTAGTGTGTGGTGATGGTGTGTAGTGGTAGTGTGTGGTGATGGTGTGTAGTGGTAGTGTGTGGTGATGGTGTGTAGTGTGTAGTGTGTGGTGATGGTGTGTAGTGGTAGTGTGTGGTGATGGTGTGTAGTGGTAGTGTGTGGTGATGGTGATGGTGTGTAGTGGTAGTGTGTGGTGATGGTGATGGTGTGTAGTGGTAGTGTGTGGTGATGGTGTGATGGTGGTAGTGTGTGGTGATGGTGATGGTGTGTAGTGGTAGTGTGTGGTGATGGTGTGTAGTGGTAGTGTGTGGTGATGGTGTGTAGTGGTGTGTGTGTGGTGATGGTGTGTAGTGGTAGTGTGTGGTGATGGTGTGTAGTGGTAGTGTGTGTGATGGTGATGGTGTGTAGTGGTAGTGTGTGGTGATGGTGTGTAGTGGTGTGTGTGGTGATGGTGTGTAGTGGTAGTGTGTGGTGATGGTGTGTAGTGGTAGTGTGTGGTGATGGTGTGTAGTGGTAGTGTGTGGTGATGGTGATGGTGTGTAGTGTGTAGTGTGTGGTGATGGTGTGTAGTGGTAGTGTGTGGTGATGGTGTGTAGTGGTAGTGTGTGGTGATGGTGTGTAGTGGTAGTGTGTGGTGATGGTGTGTAGTGGTGGTGTGTGGTGATGGTGTGTGGTGGTAGTGTGTGGTGATGGTGTGTAGTGGTAGTGTGTGGTGATGGTGTGTAGTGGTAGTGTGTGGTGATGGTGTGTAGTGGTAGTGTGTGGTGATGGTGTGTAGTGGTAGTGTGTGTGTGTGGTGATGGTGTGGTAGTGTAGTGTGTGGTGATGGTGTGTAGTGGTAGTGTGTGGTGATGGTGATGGTGGTAGTGTAGTGTGTGGTGATGGTGTGTAGTGAGTGTGTGGTGATGGTGTGTAGTGGTAGTGTGTGTGGTGATGGTGTGTAGTGGTAGTGTGTGGGTGATGGTGTGTAGTGGTAGTGTGTGGTGATGGTGTGTAGTGGTAGTGTGTGGTGATGGTGATGGTGGTAGTGGTAGTGTGTGGGTGATGGTGTGTAGTGGTAGTGTGTGGTGATGGTGTGTAGTGGTAGTGTGTGGTGATGGTGTGTAGTGGTAGTGTGTGGTGATGGTGTGTAGTGGTAGTGTGTGGTGATGGTGTGTAGTGGTAGTGTGTGGTGATGGTGTGTAGTGTGTAGTGTGTGGTGATGGTGTGTAGTGGTAGTGTGTGTGATGGTGATGGTGTGTAGTGGTAGTGTGTGTGTGTGATGGTGATGGTGTGTAGTGGTAGTGTGTGGTGATGGTGTGTAGTGGTAGTGTGTGGTGGTGGTGTGTGGTGATGGTGATGGTGGTAGTGTGTGTGTGGTGATGGTGTGTAGTGGTAGTGTGTGGTGATGGTGTGTAGTGGTAGTGTGTGGTGATGGTGTGTAGTGGTAGTGTGTGTGGTGATGGTGTGTAGTGGTAGTGTGTGGTGATGGTGTGTAGTGGTAGTGTGTGGTGATGGTGTGTAGTGGTAGTGTGTGGTGATGGTGATGGTGTGTAGTGGTAGTGTGTGGTGATGGTGTGTAGTGGTAGTGTGTGGTGATGGTGATGGTGTGTAGTGGTAGTGTGTGGTGATGGTGTGTAGTGGTAGTGTGTGGTGATGGTGTGTAGTGGTAGTGTGTGGTGATGGTGATGGTGTGTAGTGGTAGTGTGTGGTGATGGTGTATGGTGATGGTGTGTAGTGGTAGTGTGTGGTGATGGTGTGTTGTGGTGAGTGTGTGGTGGTGATGGTGTGTAGTGGTAGTGTGTGGTGATGGTGTGTAGTGGTAGTGTGTGGGTGAATGTTTGTAGTGGTAGTGTGTGGTGATGGTGTGTAGTGGTAGTGTGTGTGGTGATGGTGTGTAGTGGTAGTGTGTGGTGATGGTGTGTAGTGGTAGTGTGTGGTGATGGTGTGTAGTGGTAGTGTGTGGTGATGGTGTGTAGTGGTAGTGTGTGGTGATGGTGTGTAGTGGTAGTGTGTGGTGATGGTGTGTAGTGGTAGTGTGTGGTGATGGTGTGTAGTGGTAGTGTGTGGTGATGGTGATGGTGTGTAGTGGTAGTGTGTGGTGATGGTGTGTAGTGGTAGTGTGTGGTGATGGTGTGTAGTGGTGATGTGTGGTGATGGTGTGTAGTGGTAGTGTGTGGTGATGGTGATGGTGTGGTAGTGTGTGGTGATGGTGTGTAGTGTGTGTGTGTGGTGATGGTGTGTAGTGGTAGTGTGTGGTGATGGTGTGTAGTGGTAGTGTGTGGTGATGGTGTGTAGTGGTAGTGTGTGGTGATGGTGTGTGTGGTAGTGTGTGGTGATGGTGTGTAGTGGTAGTGTGTGGTGATGGTGTGTAGTGGTAGTGTGTGTGTGGTGATGGTGTGTAGTGGTAGTGTGTGGTGATGGTGTGTAGTGGTAGTGTGTGGTGGTGGTGATGGTGTGTAGTGGTGATGGTGATGGTGTGTAGTGGTAGTGTGTGGTGATGGTGTGTAGTGGTAGTGTGTGGTGATGGTGTGTAGTGGTAGTGTGTGGTGATGGTGATGGTGTGTAGTGGTAGTGTGTGGTGATGGTGTGTAGTGGTAGTGTGTGGTGATGGTGATGGTGTGTAGTGGTAGTGTGTGGTGATGGTGTGTAGTGGTAGTGTGTGGTGATGGTGTGTAGTTGTAGTGTGTGGTGATGTTGATGGTGTGTAGTGGTAGTGTATGGTGATGGTGTATGGTGATGGTGTGTAGTGGTAGTGTGTGGTGATGGTGTGTAGTTGTAGTGTGTGTGGTGAATGTTTGTAGTGGTAGTGTGTGGTGATGGTGTGTAGTGGTAGTGTGTGTGGTGAATGTTTGTAGTGGTAGTGTGTGGTGATGGTGTGTAGTGGTAGTGTGTGTGTGTGGTGATGGTGTGTAGTGGTAGTGTGTGGTGATGGTGTGTAGTTGTAGTGTGTGTGGTGAATGTTTGTAGTGGTAGTGTGTGGTGATGGTGTGTAGTGGTAGTGTGTGTGTGTGGTGATGGTGTGTAGTGGTAGTGTGTGGTGATGGTGTGTAGTGGTAGTGTGTGGTGATGGTGTGTAGTGGTAGTGTGTGGTGATGGTGTGTAGTGGTAGTGTGTGGTGATGGTGATGGTGTGTAGTGGTAGTGTGTGGTGATGGTGTGTAGTGGTAGTGTGTGGTGATGGTGATGGTGTGTAGTGGTAGTGTGTGGTGATGGTGTGTAGTGGTAGTGTGTGGTGATGGTGTGTAGTGGTAGTGTGTGGTGATGGTGATGGTGTGTAGTGGTAGTGTATGGTGATGGTGTATGGTGATGGTGTGTAGTGGTAGTGTGTGGTGATGGTGTGTAGTTGTAGTGTGTGGTGATGGTGAATTTGTGTAGTGGTAGTCTGTGGTGATGGTGTGTAGTGGTAGTGTGTGTGTGAATGTTTGTAGTGGTAGTGTGTGGTGATGGTGTGTAGTGGTAGTGTGTGTGTGTGGTGATGGTGTGTAGTGGTAGTGTGTGGTGATGGTGTGTAGTTGTAGTGTGTGTGGTGAATGTTTGTAGTGGTAGTGTGTGGTGATGGTGTGTAGTGGTAGTGTGTGTGTGTGGTGATGGTGTGTAGTGGTAGTGTGTGGTGATGGTGTGTAGTGGTAGTGTGTGGTGATGGTGTGTAGTGGTAGTGTGTGGTGATGGTGATGGTGATGGTGTGTAGTGGTAGTATGTGGTGATGGTGTGTAGTGAGGTACTTTACTCATTTTAACCTCTAAAAATTATTAACCTTTCTTTGTTTGCTCCGTCATTTCTCCTGAAGAAATCTGGGAGCAGATCTGGCATGGGGGCAATGAGAGGATAAAATATGGTGATGGTCCAATGCTGAAAACGCACGCACGCACGCACGCACGCACGCACGCACGCACACGCACACGCACGCACGCACGACTGGAGCCTGTTACACGATCTGTGTGAAACCAGACCAGGGGAGAAATGAATTGAGAAGGAAATTACTTTGAAACAACCAACTGCCTCTGTTTTAAGAATGAAAACTGTCTTCACAACTATTGGGATACTCTTGGAGGCTTTGTGTTTTAAATGCAAACATATTCTCTAGTCTACAGTCAGTCTACTGTTCTAGTCTCCTGCTCTAGTCTCGTGCTCTAGTCTACAGTCAGTCTACTGTTCTAGTCTACTGCTCTAGTCTACTGCTCTAGTCTCCTGCTCTAGTCTACTGTTCTAGTCTACTGCTCTAGTCTACAGTCAGTCTACTGCTCTAGTCTACAGTCATTCTACTGCTCAAGTCTACAGTCACTCTACTGCTCTAGTCTACAGTCAGTCTACTGATCTAGTCTACAGTCAGTCTACTGCTCTAGTCTACAGTCAGTCTACTGCTCTAGTCTCCTGCTCTAGTCTACAATCAGTCTACTGCTCTAGTCTCCTGCTCTAGTCTACAATCAGTCTACTGCTCTGGTCTACAGTCAGTCTACTGCTCTAGTCTCCCGCTCTAGTCTATAGTCAGTCTACTGCTCTAGTCTCCTGCTCTAGTCTACAATCAGTCTACTGCTCTAGTCTACTGCTCTAGTCTAAATTCAGTCTACTGCTCTAGTCTCCTGCTCTAGTCTCCTGCTCTAGTCTACAATCAGTCTACTGCTCTAGTCTACAGTCATTCTACTGCTCTAGTCTACAGTCAGTCTACTGCTCTAGTCTCCTGCTCTAGTCTACAGTCAGTCTACTGTTCTAGTCTACAGTCAGTCTACTGTTCTAGTCTCCTGCTCTAGTCTACAGTCAGTCTACTGCTCTAGTCTACAGTCAGTCTACTGTTCTAGTCTCCTGCTCTAGTCTACAGTCAGTCTACTGTTCTAGTCTACAGTCATTCTACTGCTCTAGTCTACAGTCATTCTACTGCAGTCTAGTCTAGTCTAGTCAGTCTACTGCTCTAGTCTACAGTCAGTCTACTGTTCTAGTCAGTCTACTGCTCTCCTGCTCTAGTCTACAGTCAGTCTACTGCTCTATTCTACAGTCAGTCTACTGTTCTAGTCTACTGCTCTAGTCTACAGTCAGTCTACTGTTCTAGTCTACAGTCAGTCTACTGCTCTAGTCTACAGTCATTCTACTGTTCCAGTCTACTGCTCTAGTCTACAGTCACTCTACTGTTCCAGTCTACTGCTCTAGTCTACAGTCACTCTACTGTTCCAGTCTACTGCTCTAGTCTACAGTCACTCTACTGTTCCAGTCTACTGCTCTAGTCTAGTCTAACCCATTGAGCATGAATCATTACTGAAATAGTTAACACTAGTTATTTAACGCAAACATAAGTAAATAAATAAGTAAATAAACTAATATTGAAACTCTCATCTGTATCTGGATAAGAGCGTCTGCTAAATGACTTAAATGTAAATGTAATGTAAATGTATATATTGTTGTCTTCGTATAGGAACACTTGCACACTGTGCTTGGCAGTATCCCCTGCATGTATTTAGCTTACTGTATGTATCGGCAAATGATGTGTGCAGTATCATGAAATAATTCCAATGCATCTGCAACAGGCAAACCCAGACATGTGAGTGCTTTCCTTTTACCATTTTAACCCTAACCCATCCACCTACAGCATTTACCCTGTTTTCCTGACCGGAACATACTTGATCTTTATCCAGGCCTGTCTGTCTGTCTGTCTGTCTGTCTGTCTGTCTGTCTGTCTGTCTGTCTGTCTGTCTGTCTGTCTGTCTGTCTGTCTGTCTGTCTGTCTGTCTGTCTGTCTGTCTGTCTGTCTGTCTGTCTGTCTGTCTGTCTGTCTGTCTGTCTGTCTGTCTGTCTGTCTGTCTGTCTGTCTGTCTGTCTGTCTGTCTGTCTGTCTGTCTGTCTGTCTGTCTGTCTGTCTGTCTGTCTGTCTGTCTGTCTGTCTGTCTGTCTGTCTGTCTGTCTGTCTGTCTGTCTGTCTGTCTGTCTGTCTGTCTGTCTGTCTGTCTGTCTGTCTGTCTGTCTGTCTGTCTGTCTGTCTGTCTCTGTCTGTCTGTCTGTCTGTCTGTCTGTCTGTCTGTCTGTCTGTCTGTCTGTCTGTCTGTCTGTCTGTCTGTCTGTCTGTCTGTCTGTCTGTCTGTCTGTCTGTCTGTCTGTCTGTCTGTCTGTCTGTCTGTCTGTCTGTCTGTCTGTCTGTCTGTCTGTCTGTCTGTCTGTCTGTCTGTCTGTCTGTCTGTCTGTCTGTCTGTCTGTCTGTCTGTCTGTCTGTCTGTCTGTCTGTCTGTCTGTCTGTCTTGTCTGTCTGTCTGTCTGTCTGTCTGTCTGTCTGTCTGTCTGTCTGTCTGTCTGTCTGTCTGTCTGTCTGTCTGTCTGTCTGTCTGTCTGTCTGTCTGTCTGTCTGTCTGTCTGTCTGTCTGTCTGTCTGTCTGTCTGTCTGTCTGTCTGTCTGTCTGTCTGTCTGTCTGTCTGTCTGTCTGTCTGTCTGTCTGTCTGTCTGTCTGTCTGTCTGTCTGTCTGTCTGTCTGTCTGTCTGTCTGTCTGTCTGTCTGTCTGTCTGTCTGTCTGTCTGTCTGTCTGTCTGTCTGTCTGTCTGTCTGTCTGTCTGTCTGTCATCATTATAACATCCCTTTTGTCCTCTCCTGGCTCACGTCCAGCTATGTCCTTTATTGCTGTGAAATTGATTTGACAGACTTGCTTCCTCCCAGTGTCAGTGTCACCCCAGACATGATGGTTTTATGCTATAAAATCAGGGAAAGAGCTCTATTAGACTGAATACTGAGGATGATTATGAAATCACTGCTACCATTAGTCCGAATAGGTTGGAGGTTGGAATAGAACAGACTCAGACTCAGGAGAACTTTAAGTGCCTTTATGACGGGTATTAAGCTATTTCCTATTGGAGATTGTGTGTGTTGACATGTCAGCCTCAGGAGGCTAAACAAATTTGGCTTGGCACCTAAAACCCTCACAAACTTTTACAGATGCACAATTGAGAGCATCCTGTCGGGCTGTATCACCGCCTGGTACGGCAACTGCACGACCCACAACCGCAGGGCTCTCCAGAGGGTGGTGCGGTCTGCAGGAAGGCCAAAAAGATCATCAAGGACTATAACCATACGAGCCACTGCCTGTTCACCTCGCTATCATCCAGAAGGCGAGGTCAGTACAGGTGCACAAAGCTGGGACAGAGAGACTGAAAAACAGCTTCTATCTCAAGGCCATCAGACTGTTAAATAGCTATCACTAGGCGGCTTCCACCCGGTTATGCTGCCCCATATACATAGACTTGAAATCACTGGCCACTTTAATAATGGAACAGGAGTCTAATATTTTTGCTTTACACATCTCATACTGTATGTATATACTGTATTCTATTCTACTGTATTTTAGTCTGTACCACTCTGACATTGCTCATCCTAATATTTATATATTCCTTAATTCCATTATTTTAGGTTGTGTGAAATTGTGTCTATTGTTGTGAATTGTTAGATATTACTGCAGTGTTGGAGCTAGAAACACAAGCATTTTGCTACACCCGCAATCTGCTAACATCTAATAAATGTGATTTAATTTTGTCAGTAGTGTGACTAATAAAATGTGATTTAATTTTGTCAGTAGTGTTATAGTGTTACATGTCATTAGTGTTATAGTGTTACATGTCAGTAGTGTTATAGTGTTACATGTCAGTAGTGTTATAGTGTTACATGTTAGTAGTGTTATAGTGTTACATGTCAGTAGTGTTATAGTGTTACATGTCAGTAGTGTTATAGTGTTACATGTCAGTAGTGTTATAGTGTTACATGTCAGTAGTGTTTGTGATGTTGTTTGTCAGTCAGATGACTGACGTCGTCAGCCAGTGAGTAGGGTCGGAGTTGACGTGAGTAATGTGGAGCTTTCGTACTTTGTATCTGTATTAAGCCTGTTGATGTTTTTAATGTTATTAATATTTAGACCAGACATCGTTAAAACCAGTGGCTGCTGAGGGTAGGACGGCTCATAACAATGGCCGGAAAGGAGCAAATGGAATCAAATCAAATCAAATGTTATTTGTCACATGCTCAGAATACAACAGGTATTTCCGGTCTTACAGTGACGTGCTTAAAACTTCTTTGGGATCGGTGTCCCTTCCACGGGACGGTTATGCTAACATAGGCTAATGCGATTAGCATGAGGTTGTAAGTAACAAGAACATTTCCCAGGACATAGACATATCTGATATTGGGAGAAAACTTACATTTGTGTTTAACAGAAGCACTAATCAAGGTACTATGTGCATGGAGTTAATGTGACTATGCATAGATTATAAACAGAGAGTAGCAGCGGCGTAAAGAGAGTCTGGGTAGGCTTTTGATTAGCTGTTCAGGAGTCTTATTGCTTGGGGGTAGAAGCTGTTATTAAGAAACATTTTGGACCCAGAATTGGCACTCTGGTACCGCTTTCCGTGCGGTAGCAGAGAGAACAGTCTATGACTGGGGTGGCTGGAGTCTTTGACAATTTTTAGAGCCTTCCTCTGACACCGCCTGGTATAGAGGTCCTGCATGGCAGTAAGCTTGGCCCCAGTGATGTACTGGGCCGTACACACTACCCTCTGTTGTGCCTTGCGGTCGGAGGCCGAGGAGTTGCCATACCAGGCAGTGATGCAACTAGTCAGGATGCTCTCGATGGTGCAGCTGTAGAACCTTTTGAAGATCTGAGGACCCATGCCAAATCTTTTCAGTCTCCTGAGGGGGAATAGGCTTTGTCGTGCCCTCTTCACGACTGTCTTGGTGTGTTTGGACCATGATTGAAAATGTCAGTGAAGACACTTGCCAGTTGGTCAGTGTGTGCTTGTAGTACACGTCCTGGTAAATCCATCTGGCCCTATTCCCCTCTGAATGGCACACATACACAATCCATGTCTCAATTAAACATTCTTCTTTAACCTGTCTCCTCCTCTTGTACACTGATAGAAGTGGATTTAACGAGTGACATCAATAGGGATAATACTTTTCACCTGGATTCACCTGGTCAGTCTACGTCATGGAAAGAGCAGGTGTTCCTAATGTTTTGTACAGTCAGTAAGTTGACAGAAGAGAAGCTGCATGTATTATAGACAAGTTGACTAACAAATAGCCTCCAAAATATCAGTCTATTTGCGGGTTAGGTTCGGGTGTAGACCTCATATCTTCACTTTATCACATGTAGTTTGGCCGTGGTGGCTGGGTTAGTAGCAGGTGACCAAAGAGATGACCCGTGCACCACTAATGAGATCCACAATGCTTACTTCACCCATACTCTACCAAGGTTGTCCAGCACACAGCTGTGACCTACTACAGTAGCTATGTGTATAAGACAGTAGTTTTGGAATTGTTAGTTAGATTACTTGTTGGTTATTACTGCATTGTCGGAACTAGAAGCACAAGCATTTCGCTACACTCGCATTAACATCTGCTAACCATGTGTATGTGACAAATAAACATTTGATTTGATTTGATTTGATTTGTACTGCAAACAATGTGTAGGCAGGTGCCTTACGATTCATATCCTCTTCAATCCATACTCTGCAGAGGAATAATAGACTTTACAGTGTCCTACTATTAAAATAATGTATATATATATATTTATCATTAGGCTGTATGTCATTTAAAGATATAGGCCTATGGTAAATGCGTATTATTGTAGAGTCATCAACTTTATTGCTAAAAGAAATACAAATATACGCAACTTTAAGCTCCATATTCATTTGACAGAGGCAATGAACTGCCAATTGATCAGCAGAGCAATTGATAAAACAAGTGTTTCTGAGTTTATGTCAATATTACACAGGTAAGCTAGTGGTTACAGAGATCAGGAATTGAGACAGGCTCTTGAGACAGGCTCTATAGTGACTGTGTTCACCACACCACCATATGGTGTTATGTTGGACACCTACTGACCAAAAAGCATGTTATGAAATAAAATAAAAATTCTCAATGACAAGTATTGCTGAAATAAAGGTTTAAGGAAATGGAGGCAGGCACCACATTACTACAATACAAAACAGCTCAATCAATCCTGATGGTCTGGTAAGTAGAAAAGCGAAGCTTTCTTTCATTTAATTAAAAACAGCTTAAAAAGGTAGTGGAATGGGATTAGTGTGGTGTGACGAATCCAGTACTCTCACTTGTATGTGGTACAAATCACATTATTGTGGAAGCACCTCCTCGAAAAGTGTGAATGTTTCAGAAGATTTGAATCTTAAAAAACCTGAAAACATTGTGGGAAGTATAATAGACCAACATAGCTACTTTCTATTTGTATTCTGTACTTGTATTTATTCAGGGACGCCAATGAGACCAGGGTCTCATTTACAATGGTGCCCCGAGGACAACAATACAACACATTATCCACAGAAACTACAGCTTCAAACACCACAAATACAATCCAAACATATTCAACATTAAAGTCCTAAACTGCCCTAGAGGCACCAGAGAGTCGAGATGTAGGGAGTTTGTAGGCTATCCCAAAAATGGGGGGTACTAAAAGTGAAGATGTATCTAGATCAGTACGTACGAGTGGCACCTCCAGAGTTAACCATCCCTGTGAAGGTGTATTGTATATTATTTTAACAGTGAAGAGAGGTAGGTTGGAAGCTTTTTCAGCAGAGCTTTGTAAACAGAAAGGGAGTAATGAAGTGATCTACTGGACTTTAAAGAGGACCAGCCAACCTTTAGATACAGGATGCAGTGATGAGTATTAAACCTGAGGACCAGCCAACCTTTAGATACAGGATGCAGTGATGAGTATTAAACCTGAGGACCAGCCAACCTTTAGATACAGGATGCAGTGATGAGTATTAAACCTGAGGACCAGCCAACCTTTAGATACAGGATGCAGTGATGAGTATTAAACCTGAGGACCAGCCAACCTTTAGATACAGGATGCAGTGATGAGTATTAAACCTGCGGACCAGCCAACCTTTAGATACAGGATGCAGTGATGAGTATTAAACCTGAGGACCAGCCAACCTTTAGATACAGGATGCAGTGATGAGTATTAAACCTGTGGACCAGCCAACCTTTAGATACAGGATGCAGTGATGAGTATTAAACCTGAGGACCAGCCAACCTTTAGATACAGGATGCAGTGATGAGTATTAAACCTGAGGACCAGCCAACCTTTAGATACAGGATGCAGAGCTACTGTAGCAGATCAAATATGTATGCTTGAAAACCTTGGTAGAACATGGATGCAGTGGAGAAGGCCATTGATGATGCTTCTGAATTTCCTCTCCATTTTCATTGTGATTCAGATCAATGCCTACTTCTCACATAAAACATAGTGTTTAGTTTTTAATAGTATTTCATGGATGAGCGACCCTGTTTGGATTGGCTGCTCAACTGACTGAACTGTTCTCACAAATAGACAAACTGAAACTATTCAGGCTCTGCTGTGAATAATGGATGCTCCTCACAGCACACAACTCGGACTACTGGCTGGAATAGAACAGTGTAACAGTAGAATATTCTGGAAGAGAACAAAATAACAGTAGAAGATTCTAGAATAGAACCGTAGAATAGAACAGAACAGTAGAACATTCTGGAATAGAACAGTAGAATAGAACAGAACAGTATAACATTCTTGGAATAGAACAGTATAACATTCTGGAATAGAACAGTGGAACAGTAGAATAGAACAGTAGAACATTCTGGAATAGAAAAGTAGAAGCTCATTCAGTAACCTCTGCAGGGTTAGGCCCAGGCCAGGTGCTGTTTTAACCCTGCTATAAACACTATAACTCATATTGTAGGCTTCACTCAGCAGTTCACTAAAGTTGATCTACATCATACTGGCTGCCTTTTTCTCTTTTGAATAGGAGGATCCACCCCTCACAAGCTAACCTGATACAGATGTGTCTACCATTAGATCCTATCCTCTGTGAATGCAGCCATTCCTAACTCCCCAACATTTTTACTGCCTCTCCTTTATGTAGTCTTCAACTGCATTTTTATTGCTGAGGTAAGTGTTGCATTGGAGCGGATTTGGTCGTCTGAATTCCAGGGCTGGTAGATTGACTCCAGATGGAGGAGTGACACTGGTTAACATCGTAAATCTAGGCATTAAAACCTAGTGGTCCTTCATAAATTAGAGGTAACTATTTTAACACCATTTCTCCCTTTTTACGAAAGATTTATCATAAAAGACTTGAAGTTGTTTAAAGTTGCTAAGCTACACTGCCGCCGCAGTCTTACATCACACATCCTGCTGGTGTATATCATCCACATTACTCCTGTTAAAACCACTTCCTTCCCCTTCCTCCTCCTCCTCCTCCTCACATGTGGGCCAACAAGTGGTGTTCATGTGACCCGGGATAGCAACAGATCCAGCATCATCTCCCTGGGAGATCCATAGCATCCCAAATTGCACCCTATTCCCTATTTAGTTCACAACTTTTGACCAGAGCCCTATGAACAAGTAGTGCTTTATAGTGAATCAGGTTCCTGATGTCCCCGGCACCTTGCCATGTTTATAACAACTGAATGACTGAATCAGGTTCCACCTTGCCATGTTTATAACTGAACTGAATGACACAGTGAATCAGGTTCCTAATGTCCCACAGTGAATCAGGTTCACCTTGAAGTGTTTATAACTGAACTGAATGACACAGTGAATCAGGTTCCTAATGTCCCGGGGCACCTTGCCATGTTTATAACTGAACTGAATGACACAGTGAATCAGGTTCCTAATGTCCCCGGGCACCTTGCCATGTTTATAACTGAACTGAATGACACAGTGAATCAGGTTCCTAATGTCCCGGGGCACCTTGCCGTGTTTATAACTGAACTGAATGACACAGTGAATCAGGTTCCTAATGTCCCCGGGCACCTTGAAGTGTTTATAACTGAACTGAATGACACAGTGAATCAGGTTCCTAATGTCCCCGGGCACCTTGAAGTGTTTATAACTGAACTGAAAGACTACCGACCAGTAGCACTCACTACCGTCATCATGAAGTGCTTCAAAATCCAGGTCATCGCAATGATGTTTTTTATATTTGGGTAGTAGATATATTTTCTTCCTTAGATAAATCCATCGGCAAAAACGTTAACCTCAGTACATTAAATAACGAGTTGCTTTAACCAGCAGAATATCTATGGCTAAATGAATCCATGTCAGAATTCCTTTAGCACAATGCTTTCCATGTCTTCCCTTTCTGGATATCGGGATAAAAATCGGTTTTAAAATATATATGGCAAGGTAAACCATTCCGGATTAAATTAACACATTTACAGAGAGGTAAACGAGGAGAAGCCAATTGAAATTGTATTTCCAGGCACTTGAATTTAGCACCATTCTAAATTGCTTTAGACATGATTCTTCTGCAACCTGGTTGAGCATAGAGATAAATATGGTGTCTCCAATACCCTGGAAGAGGTGGTCTCCACTGATATATCCCTTAAACAATGTAATATGGTGTCTCCTATTGTCCTGGAAGAGGTGGTCTCCACTGATATATCCTTAAACAATGTAATATGGTGTATTGCCCTGGAAGAGGTGGTCTCCACTGATATATCCCTTAAACAATGTAATATGGTGTCTCCTATTGTCCAGGAAGAGGTGGTCTCCACTGATATATCCTTAAACAATGTAATATGGTGTCTCCTATTGTCCTGGAAGAGGTGGTCTCCACTGATATATCCCTTAAACAATGTAATATGGTGTATTGTCCTGGAAGTGTGGTGGTCTCCACTGATATAGCCCTTAAACAATGTAATATGGTGTATTGTCCTGGAAGAGGTGGTCTCCACTGATATATCCCGGATAAGAGCGTCTGCTAAATGACTTAAATGTAAATGTAAATGTAATATGGTGTCTCCTATTACCCTGGAAGAGGTGGGTCTCCTATTGCCATGGAAGAGGTGGTTTCCACTGATATAACCCTTAAACAATGTGATATGGTGTCTCCTATTGTCCTGGAAGAGGTGGTCTCCACTGATATATTCCTTAAATAATGTAATATGGTGTATTACCCTGGAAGAGGTGGGTCTCCTACTGCCCTGGAAGAGGTGGTCTCCACTGATATATCCCTTAAACAATGTAATATGGTGTCTCCTATTACCCTGGAAGAGGTGGATCTCCTATTGTCCAGGAAGAGGTGGTCTCCACTGATATATCCTTGAAGAGGTGGGTCTCCTATTGTCCTGGAAGAGGTGGTCTCCACTGATATATCCCTTAAACAATGTAATATGGTGTCTCCTATTGTCCTGGAAGAGGTGGTCTCCACTGATATATCCCTTAAACAATGTGATATGGTGTATTGCCCTGGAAGAGGTGGTCTCCACTGATATATCCCTTAAACAATGTAAACTTTGTGTTGGTTCTATAATAGCTCACACAATTTCTATGTATTACAACATTTAAAAACAATGCAAACATGGATTCAAAATGGCATGCCCATACTCAAACATTTCACAATAATGATTTTACCTTTATTTAACTAGGCAAGTCAGTTAAGAACAAATTCTTACTTTCAATGACAGCCTAGGAACAGTTGATTAACTGTCTTGTTCAGGGGCAGAAGGACAGATTTTTGCCTTGTCAGCTCGGGGATTCAAACTTGCAACCTTTCGGTTGCTGGCCCAACGCTCTAACCACTAGGCTAATGCCTTGCAATCTGGAGGGCGGCCTGGTCCAAATGTCCAAATCCGTACCCTTACCAATATCATGGACAATAATGGTTTGAGTACATTCCAACATTTGAAAGATACATACACATTACCAGACAATTTTCTACTTAATTAAGTCAGCTATGCAGGCCTATGGAGTCCCTTGGGAAACACAACTACCGAAACATCCAATGATGGCATTTCTAAATAAGGTGGATGGGGGCTAAGGGGGAATGGGTCAGGGTTATCTTGGTATGCATTTATTAAAATAAATGATGTTGAAACAACGTTGATTCAATCAATGTGTCCTCCCTGTGACATGCTTAGCCCACTGGGGGAAAGAGCATTCAGCATTCCTGTGGGATCAGAGAGGAGCAGGGTTAAGCCAGCCAGACAGACAGAAAGACAGACAGACAGACAGACAGACAGACAGACAGACAGGGCAGACAGTTCACAGGTGTTAGGGTTACATGGGCTGGCTCATGTTATAAGAGGGCTGTGGTTAAGGTTAGGGGGCTGGGGTTAGGGTTAGGGGCTTGGGGCTTTAGGGTTAAGGGCTGGGGTTAGGAGGGCTGGGGTTAGGTTTTACGGAGGCTTGGTTTAGGAGGGCTTTAGGGTTTTTAGGAGGGTTGGGTTAGGAGGGCTGGGGTTAGGAGGGCTGGTGTTAGGAGGGCAGGGTTTAGGATTGTTAGGTTAGGAGGGCTGTGGTTAGGAGGGTTGGGTTAGGAGGCTTGGGTTAGGAGGGCTGGGGTTAGGGGGGTTGGGTTTAGGAGGTTTGGGGTTAGGAGGGTTGGGTTTAGGAGGGTTGGGTTAGGAGGGCTGGGGTTAGGAGGGTTGGGTTTAGGAGGTCTGGGGTTAGGAGGGCTGGGTAAGTGGTCTGGGGTTAGGGTTCTGGGGTTAGGAGGGTTGGGATAGGGGTCTGGGGCTAGGAGGACTGGGGTTAGGAGGACTGGGTTTAGGAGGACTGGGTTTAGGAGGACTGGGTTTAGGAGGGCTGGGGTTAGGAGGCTGGAGTTAGGAGGACTGGGGTTAGGATGACTGGGGTTAGGAGGACTGGGGATAGGAGGCTGGGTTTAGGAGGACTGGGGTTAGGAGGGCTGGGGTTAGGATGGCTGGGTTTAGGAGGACTGGGGTGAGGAGGGCTGGGGTTAGGAGGACTGGGTTTAGGATGACTGGGGTTAGGAGGACTAGGGTTATGGGGCTGGGGTTGGGTTTAGGAGGGCAGGGGTTAGGAGGGAGGTGGTTAGGAGGGCTGGGGTTAGGAGGACTGGGGTTAGGAGGCTGGGGTTAGGAGGGCTGGGGTTATGGGGCTGGGGTTATGGGGCTGGGGTTAGGAGGCCTGGGGTTAGGAGGCCTGGGGTTAGGAGGACAGGGGTTAGGAGGCCTGTGGTTAGGAGGACTGGGGTTAGGAGGACTGTGGTTAGGAGGCTGGGGTTAGGGGGCTTGGTTTAGTGTTAGGAGGGCTGGGGTTAGGAGGGCTGGGGTTAGGAGGCCTGGGGTTAGGAGGACAGGGTTTAGGAGGCCTGTGGTTAGGAGGACTGGGGTTAGGAGGACTGCGTTTTTTTTATTTTATTTTTATTTTATTTTTTTATTTCACCTTTATTTAACCATGTAGGCTAGTTGAGAACAGGTTCTCATTTGCAACTGCGACCTGGCCAAGATAAAGCATAGCAGTGTGAACAGACAACACAGAGTTACACATGGAGTAAACAATTAACAAGTCAATAACACAGTAGAGAAAAAAGGGGAGTCTATATACAATGTGTGCAAAAGGCATGAGGAGGTAGGCGAATAATTACAATATTGCAGATTAACACTGGAGTGATAAATGATCAGATGATCATGTACAGGTAGAGATATTGGTGTGCAAAAGAGCAGAAAAGTAAATAAATAAAAACTGTGGGGATGAGGTAGGTGAAAATGGGTGGGCTATTTACCAATAGATTATGTACAGCTGCAGCGATCGGTTAGCTGCTCAGATAGCTGATGTTTGAAGTTGGTGAGGGAGATCAAAGTCTCCAACTTCAGCGATTTTTGCAATTCGTTCCAGTCACAGGCAGCAGAGTACTGGAACGAAAGGCTGGGTTTAGGGGGCTTGGGTTAGGGGCTTGGGGTTAGGGGGCTTGGTTTAGTGTTAGGAGGGCTGGGGTTAGGAGGGCTGGGGTTAGGAGTGCTGGGGTTAGGAGGGCTGGGATTAGGTGGACTGGGGTTAGGAGGGCTGGGGTTAGGAGGACTGGGGTTAGGAGGACTGGGGTTAGGGTTAGGGGGCTTGGTTTAGGGTTAGGAGGGCTGGGTTTAGGTGGACTGGGGATAGGAGGACTGGGGTTAGGAGAACTGGGTTTAGGAGGGCTGGGTTTAGGAGGGCTGGGTTTAGGAGGGCTGGGGTTAGGAATGCTCTGTTTAGGAGGGCTGTGGGTTACGGGGCTGGGTTTATGTGGGCTGGGGATAGGGGGCTGGGTTTAGGGTTGGGTGGGCTGGGGTTACGGGGCTGGGTTTATGAGGGCTTGGGTTACGGGGCTGGGTGTATGAAGGCTGGAGTTAGGGGGGCTGGGGTTAGGGGCTGGAGTTAGGGGGCTGGGGTTAGGATGGCTGGGGTTTTCGGAGGACTGGGTTTAGGAGGGCTGGGTTTAGGAGGGCTGGGGTTAGGGGGGCTGGGTTTAGGAGGGCTGGGTTTAGGAGGGCTGGGGTTAGGAGGACTGGGGTTAGGAGGGCTGGGGTTAGGAGAGCTGGGGTTGGGTTTAGGAGGGCTGGGTTTAGAAGGACTGGGTTTAGGAGGGCTGGGTTTAGGAAGGCTGGGTTTAGGAGGGCTGGGGTTAGGAGGGCTGGGGTTAGGGGCTGGGGTTAGGAGAGCTGGGGTTGGGTTTAGGAGGTCTGGGTTAGGAGGGCTGGGGTTAGGAATGCTGGGTTTAGGAGGGCTGTGGATTTGAGGCGGGGTTAGGGTTAGGAGAGCTTGGGTTACGGGGTTGGGTATATGTGGGCTGGGTTAGGGGGCTGGGGTTGGGTGGGATGGGGTTACGGGGCAGGGTTTATGAGGGCTTGGGTTACGGGGCTGGGTTTATGAAGGCTGGATTTAGGGGCTGGGATTAGGGGCTGGGGTTAGGGGGCTGGAGTTAGGGGCTGGGGGTAGGATGGCTGGGTTTAGGAGGACTGGGGTTAGGAGGGCTGGGGTTAGGAGGACTAGGTTTAGGAGGACTGGGGTTAGGAGGACTGGGGTTATGGGGCTGGGGTTGGGTTTAGGAGGGCTGAGGTTAGGATGGCTGGGGTTAGGGGGGCTGGGTTAGGGGGCTGGGTTTAGGAGGACTGGGTTAGGAGGACTAGGTTTAGGAGGACTAGGTTTAGGAGGACTGGGGTTAGGAGGACTGGGGTTAGGAGGCTGGGGTTAGGAGGGCTGGGGTTATGGGGCTGGGGTTAGGAGGCCTGGGGTTAGGAGGCCTGGGGTTAGGAGGACAGGGGTTAGGAGGCCAGGGGTTAGGAGGACTGGGGTTAGGAGGACTGGGGTTAGGAGGCCTGGGATTAGGAGGACTGGGGTTAGGAGGCTGGGGTTAGGGGGCTTGGTTTAGGGTTAGGAGGCCTGGGGTTAGGAGGCTGGGGTTAGGAGGCCTGGGGTTAGGAGGCCTGGGGTTAGGAGGACTGGGGTTAGGTGGACTGGGGTTAGGAGGACTGGGGTTAGGAGGCTGGGGTTAGGGGACTGGGGTTTAGGACTGGGGTTAGGAGGGCTGGGGTTAGGAGTGCTGGGGTTAGGGTTAGGAGGGCTGGGGTTAGGAGGGCTGGGGTTAGGTGGACTGGGGGGATTAGGTGGACTGGGGTTAGGAGGACTGGGGTTAGGATGCTGGGGTTAGGGGGCTTGGTTTAGGGTTAGGAGGGCTGGGTTTAGGTGGACTGGGGTTAGGAGGACTGGGGTTCGGAGGCTGGGGTTAGGGGGCTTGGTTTAGGGTTAGGAGGGCTGGGGTTAGGAGGACTGGGTTTAGGAGGGCTGGGTTTAGGAGGACTGGGTTTAGGAGGGCTGGGTTTAGGAGGACTGGGGTTAGGAGGACTGGGTTTAGGAGGACTGGGGTTAGGAGGGCTGGGTTTAGGAGGGCTGGGTTTAGGAAGGCTGGGTTTAGGAGAGCTGGGGTTGGGTTTAGGAAGGCTGGGCTTAGGAGGGCTGGGGTTAGGAATGCTGGGTTTAGGAGGGCTGTGGATTTGAGGCTGGGGTTAGGGTTAGGAGTGCTTGGGTTACGGGGCTGGGTTTATGTGGGTTTCGGTTAGGGGTCTGGGGTTAGGGTTGGGAGGGCTGGGGTTACGGGGCTGGGTTTATGAGGGCTTGGGTTACTTGGCTGTGTTTATGAAGGCTGGAGTTAGGGGCTGGGGTTAGGGGCTGGGATTACGGGGCTGGGTTTAAGAGGGCTGGGGTTACGGGGCTGGGTTTATGAGGGCTGGGGTTAGGGTTAGGGGGGCTGGGTTAGGGTTAGGGGCTGGGTTAGGAGGGTTGGGGTTAGTGGGATGGGGTTAGGGTTAGGAGGGCTGGGTTAGGAGGGTTGGGGTTAGCGTTAGGGTTGGGGTTGGGGTGAGGAGTTGGGATTAGCAGTTGGGTTTAGGGTTAGGGCTTAGGGCTTGACATCACATGAAATATTGAGAAACATCCTCAATAAGATATACAGCAGATCTATGACAGATGCAGAGAGAGGGCTCCGTTCATCAACAGGGAGTAGTCCGTAGTAGTAGGAGTGTGTGTGGAAAAGTGAAAGTGCACTAGGCTTCAACTGGTTTCCACGGCAATGCAGTCCTTTGTACTAGTGGTCTATTTGTCTGTTAAAACTCTAAAGAACAGCCATCTGATGTTGTGGAGGGTCAGGGAGAGAGTTGGAGAGAATTTGGGGAGCCCAGGTCATTCACCAACCTCCTCCAGTCAGTTATTCTGTTCTGTAGGGCTGCTATACCAGCCAGTCAGTCAGTTATTCTGTTCTGTAGAGCTGCTATACCAGTCAGTTATTCTGTTCTGTAGGGCTGCTATACCAGTCAGTTAGTCTGTTCTGTAGGGCTGCTATACTGTCAGTCAGTTATTCTGTTCTGTATGGCTGCTATACCAGTCAGTTATTCTGTTCTGTAGAGCTGCTATACCAGGCAGTTATTCTGTTCTGTAGGGCTGCTATACCAGGCAGTTATTCTGTTCTGTAGGGCTGCTATACCAGTCAGTTATTCTGTTCTGTAGGGCTGCTATACCAGTCAGTTATTCTGTTCTGTAGAGCTGCTATACCAGTCAGTTATTCTGTTCTGTAGAGCTGCTATACCAGTCAGTCAGTTATTATGTTCTGTAGAGCTGCTATACCAGGCAGTTATTCTGTTCTGTAGGGCTGCTATACCAGTCAGTTATTCTGTTCTGTAGGGCTGCTATACCAGTCAGTTAGTCTGTTCTGTAGGGCTGCTATACTGTCAGTCAGTTATTCTCTTCTGTAGGGCTGCTATACCAGTCAGTTAGTCTGTTCTGTAGGGCTGCTATACCAGGCAGTTATTCTGTTCTGTAGGGCTGCTATACCAGGCAGTTATTCTGTTCTGTAGGGCTGCTATACCAGGCAGTTATTCTGTTCTGTAGGGCTGCTATACCAGGCAGTTATTCTGTTCTGTAGGGCTGCTATACCAGGCAGTTATTCTGTTCTGTAGGGCTGCTATACCAGGCAGTTAGTCTGTTCTGTAGGGCTGCTATACCAGTCAGTTATTCTGTTCTGTAGGGCTGCTATTCTGTAGGGCTGCCAGGCAGTTATTCTGTTCTGTAGGGCTGCTATACCAGGCAGTTATTCTGTTCTGTAGGGCTGCTATACCAGGCAGTTATTCTGTTCTGTAGGGCTGCTATACCAGGCAGTTATTCTGTTCTGTAGGGCAGCTACGCCAGGCAGTTATTCTGTTCTGTAGGGCTGCTATACCAGGCAGTTAGTCTGTTCTGTAGGGCTGCTATACCAGGCAGTTATTCTGTTCTGTAGGGCTGCTATACCAGTCAGTTATTCTGTTCTGTAGGGCTGCTATACCAGTCAGTTATTCTGTTCTGTAGGGCTGCTATACCAGGCAGTTATTCTGTTCTGTAGAGCTGCTATACCAGGCAGTTATTCTGTTCTGTAGGGCTGCTATACCAGTCAGTTATTCTGTTCTGTAGGGCTGCTATACCAGTCAGTTATTCTGTTCTGTAGGGCTGCTATACCAGGCAGTTATTCTGTTCTGTAGGGCTGCTATACCAGGCAGTTATTCTGTTCTGTAGGGCTGCTATACCAGGCAGTTATTCTGTTCTGTAGGGCTGCTATACCAGGCAGTTATTCTGTTCTGTAGGGCTGCTATACCAGGCAGTTAGTCTGTTCTGTAGGGCTGCTATACCAGGCAGTTATTCTGTTCTGTAGGGCTGCTATACCAGGCAGTTATTCTGTTCTGTAGGGCTGCTATACCAGGCAGTTATTCTGTTCTGTAGGGCTGCTATACCAGTCAGTTATTCTGTTCTGTAGGGCTGCTATACCAGTCAGTTATTCTGTTCTGTAGGGCTGCTATACCAGTCAGTTATTCTGTTCTGTAGAGCTGCTATACCAGTCAGTTATTCTGTTCTGTAGGGCTGCTATACCAGTCAGTTATTCTGTTCTGTAGGGCTGCTATACCAGTCAGTCAGTTATTCTGTTCTGTAGGCTGCTATACCAGGCAGTTAGTCTGTTCTGTAGGGCTGCTATACCAGGCAGTTATTCTGTTCTGTAGGGCTGCTATACCAGGCAGTTATTCTGTTCTGTAGGGCTGCTATACCAGTCAGTTATTCTGTTCTGTAGGGCTGCTATACCAGTCAGTTATTCTGTTCTGTAGGGCTGCTATACCAGGCAGTTATTCTGTTCTGTAGGGCTGCTATACCAGTCAGTTATTCTGTTCTGTAGGGCTGCTATACCAGGCAGTCAGTTATTCTGTTCTGTAGGGCTGCTATACCAGGCAGTTATTCTGTTCTGTAGGGCTGCTATACCAGTCAGTTATTCTGTTCTGTAGGGCTGCTATACCAGTCAGTTATTCTGTTCTGTAGGGCTGCTATACCAGTCAGTTATTCTGTTCTGTAGGGCTGCTATACCAGTCAGTTATTCTGTTCTGTAGGGCTGCTATACCAGTCAGTTATTCTGTTCTGTAGAGCTGCTATACCAGTCAGTTATTCTGTTCTGTAGAGCTGCTATACCAGTCAGTCAGTTATTCTGTTCTGTAGAGCTGCTATACCAGGCAGTTATTCTGTTCTGTAGGGCTGCTATACCAGGCAGTTATTCTGTTCTGTAGGGCTGCTATACCAGGCAGTTATTCTGTTCTGTAGGGCTGCTATACCAGGCAGTTATTCTGTTCTGTAGGGCTGCTATACCAGGCAGTTATTCTGTTCTGTAGGGCTGCTATACCAGGCAGTTATTCTGTTCTGTAGGGCTGCTATACCAGGCTGTTATTCTGTTCTGTAGGGCTGCTATACCAGGCAGTTATTCTGTTCTGTAGGGCTGCTATACCAGTCAGTTATTCTGTTCTGTAGAGCTGCTATACCAGGCAGTTATTCTGTTCTGTAGGGCTGCTATACCAGGCAGTTATTCTGTTCTGTAGGGCTGCTATACCAGTCAGTTATTCTGTTCTGTAGGGCTGCTATACCAGGCAGTTATTCTGTTCTGTAGAGCTGCTATACCAGTCAGTCAGTTATTCTGTTCTGTAGAGCTGCTATACCAGTCAGTTATTCTGTTCTGTAGAGCTGCTATACCAGTCAGTCAGTTATTCTGTTCTGTAGAGCTGCTATACCAGGCAGTTATTCTGTTCTGTAGGGCTGCTATACCAGTCAGTTATTCTGTTCTGTAGGGCTGCTATACCAGTTAGTTATTCTGTTCTGTAGAGCTGCTATACCAGTCAGTTATTTTGTTCTGTAGAGCTGCTATACCAGTCAGTTATTCTGTTCTGTAGGGCTGCTATACCAGGCAGTTAGTCTGTTCTGTAGAGCTGCTATACCAGTCAGTTATTCTGTTCTGTAGAGCTGCTATACCAGTCAGTCAGTTATTCTGTTCTGTAGAGCTGCTATACCATGCAGTTATTCTGTTCTGTAGGGCTGCTATACCAGTCAGTTATTCTGTTCTGTAGGGCTTCTATACCAGTCAGTTATTCTGTTCTGTAGAGCTGCTATACCAGTCAGTTATTCTGTTCTGTAGAGCTGCTATACCAGTCAGTTATTCTGTTCTGTAGGGCTGCTATACCAGGCAGTTAGTCTGTTCTGTAGAGCTGCTATACCAGTCAGTTATTCTGTTCTGTAGAGCTGCTATACCAGTCAGTCAGTTATTCTGTTCTGTAGAGCTGCTATACCAGGCAGTTATTCTGTTCTGTAGGGCTGCTATACAAGTCAGTTATTCTGTTCTGTAGGGCTGCTATACCAGTCAGTTATTCTGTTCTGTAGAGCTTCTATACCAGGCAGTTATTCTGTTCTGTAGGGCTGCTATACCAGGCAGTTATTCTGTTCTGTAGAGCTGCTATACCAGGCAGTTATTCTGTTCTGTAGAGCTGCTATACCAGGCAGTTATTCTGTTCTGTAGGGCTGCTATACCAGTCAGTTATTCTGTTCTGTAGAGCTGCTATACCAGGCAGTTATTCTGTTCTGTAGAGCTGCTATACCAGGCAGTTATTCTGTTCTGTAGGGCTGCTATACTGTCAGTCAGTTATTCTGTTCTGTAGGGCTGCTATACTATCAGTCAGTTATTCTGTTCTGTAGAGCTGCTATACTGTCAGTCAGTTATTCTGTTCTGTAGAGCTGCTATACCAGTTAGTCAGTTATTCTGTTCTGTAGGGCTGCTATACTGTCAGTCAATTATTCTGTTCTGTAGAGCTGCTATACTGTCAGTCAGTTATTCTGTTCTGTAGAGCTGCTATACTGTCAGTCAGTTATTCTGTTCTGTAGTTAGCTATACTGTCAGTCAGTTATTCTGTTCTGTAGGGCTGCTATACCAGTCAGTCAGTTATTCTGTTCTGTAGGGCTGCTATACCAGTCAGTTATTCTGTTCTGTAGAGCTGCTATACCAGTCAGTTATTCTGTTCTGTAGGGCTGCTATACCAGGCAGTTATTCTGTTCTGTAGAGCTGCTATACCAGGCAGTTATTCAGTTCTGTAGAGCTGCTATAGTCAGTTAGTTATTCTGTTCTGTAGAGCTGCTATACCAGGCAGTCAGCCAGTCAGTTAGTTATTCTGTTCTGTAGAGCTGCTATACCAGGCAGTTATTCTGTTCTGTAGAGCTGCTATACCAGGCAGTTATTCTGTTCTGTAGAGCTGCTATACCAGGCAGTTATTCTGTTCTGTAGGGCTGCTATACCAGGCAGTTATTCTGTTCTGTAGGGCTGCTATACCAGGCAGTCAGTCAGTTATTCTGTTATGTAGAGCTGCTATACCAAGCCATTATTCTGTTCTGTAGGGCTGCTATACTGTCAGTCAGTTATTCTGTTCTGTAGGGCTGCTATACTGTCAGTCAGTTATTCTGTTCTGTAGGGCTGCTATACTGTCAGTCAGTTATTCTGTTCTGTAGAGCTGCTATACTGTCAATCAGTTATTCTGTTCTGTAGGGCTGCTATACTGTCAGTCAGTTATTCTGTTCTGTAGGGCTGCTATACTGTCAGGCAGTTATTCTGTTCTGTAGGGCTGCTATACCAGGCAGTCAGTCAGTTATTCTGTTCTGTAGGGCTGCTATACCAGGCAGTTAGTCAGTTATTCTGTTCTGTAGGGCTGCTATACCAGGCAGTTATTCTGTTCTGTAGGGCTGCTATACCAGTCAGTTAGTCTGTTCTGTAGGGCTGCTATACTGTCAGTCAGTTATTCTGTTCTGTATGGCTGCTATACCAGTCAGTTATTCTGTTCTGTAGGGCTGCTATACCAGGCAGTTATTCTGTTCTGTAGGGCTGCTATACCAGGCAGTTATTCTGTTCTGTAGGGCTGCTATACCAGTCAGTTATTCTGTTCTGTAGGGCTGCTATACCAGTCAGTTATTCTGTTCTGTAGGGCTGCTATACCAGTCAGTTATTCTGTTCTGTAGGGCTGCTATACCAGTCAGTTATTCTGTTCTGTAGGGCTGCTATACCAGTCAGTTATTCTTTTCTGTAGAGCTGCTATACCAGTCAGTTATTCTGTTCTGTAGAGCTGCTATACCAGTCAGTCAGTTATTCTGTTCTGTAGAGCTGCTATACCAGTCAGTTATTCTGTTCTGTAGAGCTGCTATACCAGTCAGTCAGTTATTCTGTTCTGTAGAGCTGCTATACCAGGCAGTTATTCTGTTCTGTAGGGCTGCTATACCAGTCAGTTATTCTGTTCTGTAGGGCTGCTATACCAGTTAGTTATTCTGTTCTGTAGAGCTGCTATACCAGTCAGTTATTTTGTTCTGTAGAGCTGCTATACCAGTCAGTTATTCTGTTCTGTAGGGCTGCTATACCAGGCAGTTAGTC
The DNA here is from genome assembly GCF_034236695.1 of Oncorhynchus nerka. Classification (NCBI taxonomy): domain Eukaryota; kingdom Metazoa; phylum Chordata; class Actinopteri; order Salmoniformes; family Salmonidae; genus Oncorhynchus; species Oncorhynchus nerka. The sequence goes on along the minus strand of NC_088417.1, from coordinate 106,471,296 downwards.
TGTTCTGTAGAGCTGCTATACCAGTCAGTTATTCTGTTCTGTAGAGCTGCTATACCAGTCAGTCAGTTATTCTGTTCTGTAGAGCTGCTATACCATGCAGTTATTCTGTTCTGTAGGGCTGCTATACCAGTCAGTTATTCTGTTCTGTAGGGCTTCTATACCAGTCAGTTATTCTGTTCTGTAGAGCTGCTATTATTCTGTTCAGGCAGTTATTCTGTTCTGTAGAGCTGCTATACCAGGCAGTTATTCTGTTCTGTAGAGCTGCTATACCAGGCAGTTATTCTGTTCTGTAGGGCTGCTATACCAGTCAGTTATTCTGTTCTGTAGAGCTGCTATACCAGGCAGTTATTCTGTTCTGTAGAGCTGCTATACCAGGCAGTTATTCTGTTCTGTAGGGCTGCTATACTGTCAGTCAGTTATTCTGTTCTGTAGGGCTGCTATACTATCAGTCAGTTATTCTGTTCTGTAGAGCTGCTATACTGTCAGTCAGTTATTCTGTTCTGTAGAGCTGCTATACCAGTTAGTCAGTTATTCTGTTCTGTAGGGCTGCTATACTGTCAGTCAATTATTCTGTTCTGTAGAGCTGCTATACTGTCAGTCAGTTATTCTGTTCTGTAGAGCTGCTATACTGTCAGTCAGTTATTCTGTTCTGTAGTTAGCTATACTGTCAGTCAGTTATTCTGTTCTGTAGGGCTGCTATACTGTCAGTCAGTTATTCTGTTCTGTAGAGCTGCTATACCAGTCAGTTATTCTGTTCTGTAGAGCTGCTATACCAGGCAGTTATTCTGTTCTGTAGAGCTGCTATACCAGGCAGTTAGTCAGTCAGCCAGTCAGTTAGTTATTCTGTTCTGTAGAGCTGCTATACCAGGCAGTCAGCCAGTCAGTTAGTTATTCTGTTCTGTAGAGCTGCTATACCAGGCAGTTATTCTGTTCTGTAGAGCTGCTATACCAGGCAGTTATTCTGTTCTGTAGAGCTGCTATACCAGGCAGTTATTCTGTTCTGTAGAGCTGCTATACCAGGCAGTTATTCTGTTCTGTAGGGCTGCTATACCAGGCAGTTATTCTGTTCTGTAGGGCTGCTATACCAGGCAGTCAGTCAGTTATTCTGTTATGTAGAGCTGCTATACCAAGCCGTTATTCTGTTCTGTAGGGCTGCTATACTGTCAGTCAGTTATTCTGTTCTGTAGGGCTGCTATACTGTCAGTCAGTTATTCTGTTCTGTAGGGCTGCTATACTGTCAGTCAGTTATTCTGTTCTGTAGAGCTGCTATACTGTCAATCAGTTATTCTGTTCTGTAGGGCTGCTATACTGTCAGTCAGTTATTCTGTTCTGTAGTGCTGCTATACTGTCAGGCAGTTATTCTGTTCTGTAGGGCTGCTATACCAGGCAGTCAGTCAGTTATTCTGTTCTGTAGGGCTGCTATACCAGGCAGTTAGTCAGTTATTCTGTTATGTAGAGCTGCTATACCAGGCAGTTATTCTGTTCTGTAGGGCTGCTATACTGTCAGTCAGTTATTCTGTTCTGTAGGGCTGCTATTCTGTCAGTCAGTTATTCTGTTCTGTAGGGCTGCTATACTGTCAGTCAGTTATTCTGTTCTGTAGAGCTGCTATACTGTCAGTCAGTTATTCTGTTCTTTAGAGCTGCTATATTGTCAGTCAGTTATTCTGTTCTGTAGGGCTGCTATACTGTCAGTCAGTTATTCTGTTCTGTAGAGCTGCTATACCAGGCAGTTATTCTGTTCTGTAGGGCTGCTATACTGTCAGTCAGTTATTCTGTTCTGTAGGGCTGCTATACCAGTCAGTTATTCTGTTCTGTAGGGCTGCTATACTGTCAGTCAGTTATTCTGTTCTGTAGGGCTGCTATACTGTCAGTCAGTTATTCTGTTCTGTAGAGCTGCTATACCAGGCAGTTATTCTGTTCTGTAGGGCTGCTATACTGTCAGTCAGTTATTCTGTTCTGTAGAGCTGCTATACCAGTCAGTTATTCTGTTCTGTAGGGCTGCTATACTGTCAGTCAGTTATTCTGTTCTGTAGAGCTGCTATACCAGGCAGTTATTCTGTTCTGTAGGGCTGCTATACCAGGCAGTTATTCTGTTCTGTAGAGCTGCTATACCAGGCAGTTATTCTGTTCTGTAGGGCTGCTATACCAGTCAGTTATTCTGTTCTGTAGAGCTGCTATACCAGGCAGTTATTCTGTTCTGTAGGGCTGCTATACCAGGCAGTTAGTCAGTTATTCTGTTCTGTAGGGCTGCTATACTGTCAGTCAGTTATTCTGTTCTGTAGAGCTGCTATACTGTCAGTCAGTTATTCTGTTCTGTAGAGCTGCTATACTGTCAGTCAGTTATTCTGTTCTGTAGGGCTGCTATACTGTCAGTCAGTTATTCTGTTCTGTAGGGCTGCTATACTGTCAGTCAGTTATTCTGTTCTGTAGGGCTGCTATACTGTCAGTCAGTTATTCTGTTCTGTAGGGCTGCTATACCAGCCTGTCAGTTATTCTGTTCTGTAGGGCTGCTATACTGTCAGTCAGTTATTCTGTTCTGTAGGGCTGCTATACTGTCAGTCAGTTATTCTGTTCTGTAGAGCTGCTATACCAGGCAGTTATTCTGTTCTGTAGGGCTGATATACTGTCAGTCAGTTATTCTGTTCTGTAGAGCTGCTATACCAGTCAGTTATTCTGTTCTGTAGGCTGCTAGTTTATTCTGTTCTGTAGGCTGCTATACTGTCAGTCAGTTATTCTGTTCTGTAGAGCTGCTATACCAGGCAGTTATTCTGTTCTGTAGGGCTGCTATACCAGTCAGTTATTCTGTTCTGTAGAGCTGCTATACCAGTCAGTTATTCTGTTCTGTAGGGCTGCTATACCAGTCAGTTATTCTGTTCTGTAGGGCTGCTATACTGTCAGTCAGTTATTCTGTTCTGTAGAGCTGCTATACCAGGCAGTTATTCTGTTCTGTAGGGCTGCTATACTGTCAGTCAGTTATTCTGTTCTGTAGAGCTGCTATACCAGTCAGTTATTCTGTTCTGTAGAGCTGCTATACCAGGCAGTTATTCTGTTCTGTAGGGCTGCTATACCAGGCAGTTAGTCAGTTATTCTGTTCTGTAGGGCTGCTATACTGTCAGTCAGTTATTCTGTTCTGTAGAGCTGCTATACTGTCAGTCAGTTATTCTGTTCTGTAGGGCTGCTATACTGTCAGTCAGTTATTCTGTTCTGTAGGGCTGCTATACTGTCAGTCAGTTATTCTGTTCTGTAGGGCTGATATACTGTCAGTCAGTTATTCTGTTCTGTAGGGCTGCTATACTGTCAGTCAGTTATTCTGTTCTGTAGAGCTGCTATACTGTCATTCAGTTATTCTGTTCTGTAGAGCTGCTATAACAGGCAGTTATTCTGTTCTGTAGGGCTGCTATACTGTCAGTCAGTTATTCTGTTCTGTAGAGCTGCTATACCAGGCAGTTATTCTGTTCTGTAGGGCTGCTATACTGTCAGTCAGTTATTCTGTTCTGTAGAGCTGCTATACTGTCAGTCAGTTATTCTGTTCTGTAGAGCTGCTATACTGTCAGTCAGTTATTCTGTTCTGTAGAGCTGCTATACTGTCAGTCAGTTATTCTGTTCTGTAGGGCTGCTATACTGTCAGTCAGTTATTCTGTTCTGTAGGGCTGCTATACTGTCAGTCAGTTATTCTGTTCTGTAGGGCTGCTATACTGTCAGTCAGTTATTCTGTTCTGTAGGGCTGCTATACCAGCCTGTCAGTTATTATGTTCTGTAGGGCTGCTATACTGTCAGTCAGTTATTCTGTTCTGTACGGCTGCTATACTGTCAGTCAGTTATTCTGTTCTGTAGGGCTGCTATACTGTCAGTCAGTTATTCTGTTCTGTAGAGCTGCTATACCAGGCAGTTATTCTGTTCTGTAGGGCTGCTATACTGTCAGTCAGTTATTCTGTTCTGTAGAGCTGCTATACCAGGCAGTTATTCTGTTCTGTAGGGCTGCTATACTGTCAGTCAGTTATTCTGTTCTGTAGAGCTGCTATACTGTCAGTCAGTTATTCTGTTCTGTAGGGCTGCTATACTGTCAGTCAGTTATTCTGTTCTGTAGGGCTGCTATACTGTCAGTCAGTTATTCTGTTCTGTAGGGCTGCTATACTGTCAGTCAGTTATTCTGTTCTGTAGAGCTGCTATACTGTCAGTCAGTTATTCTGTTCTGTAGAGCTGCTATACCAGTTAGTCAGTTATTCTGTTCTGTAGGGCTGCTATACTGTCAGTCAATTATTCTGTTCTGTAGAGCTGCTATACTGTCAGTCAGTTATTCTGTTCTGTAGAGCTGCTATACTGTCAGTCAGTTATTCTGTTCTGTAGTTAGCTATACTGTCAGTCAGTTATTCTGTTCTGTAGTTAGCTATACTGTCAGTCAGTTATTCTGTTCTGTAGGGCTGCTATACTGTCAGTCAGTTATTCTGTTCTGTAGGGCTGCTATACTGTCAGTCAGTTATTCTGTTCTGTAGAGCTGCTATACCAGGCAGTTATTCAGTCTGTAGCCAGTCAGTTAGTTATTCTGTTCTGTAGAGCTGCTATACCAGGCAGTCAGCCTAGTCAGTTAGTTATTCTGTTCTGTAGAGCTGCTATACTGTCAGGCAGTTATTCTGTTCTGTAGAGCTGCTATACTGTCAGTTATTCTGTTCTGTAGAGCTGCTATACCAGTCAGTCAGTTATTCTGTTCTGTAGGGCTGCTATACCAGGCAGTTATTCTGTTCTGTAGGGCTGCTATACCAGGCAGTCAGTCAGTTATTCTGTTCTGTAGAGCTGCTATACCAGTCAGTTATTCTGTTCTGTAGGGCTGCTATACTGTCAGTCAGTTATTCTGTTCTGTAGAGCTGCTATACTGTCAGTCAGTTATTCTGTTCTGTAGGGCTGCTATACTGTCAGTCAGTTATTCTGTTCTGTAGAGCTGCTATACTGTCAGTCAGTTATTCTGTTCTGTAGGGCTGCTATACTGTCAGTCAGTTATTCTGTTCTGTAGGCTGCTATACTGTCAGGCAGTTATTCTGTTCTGTAGGGCTGCTATACCAGGCAGTCAGTTATTATTCTGTTCTGTAGGGCTGCTATACCAGGCAGTTAGTCAGTTATTCTGTTCTGTAGAGCTGCTATACCAGGCAGTTATTCTGTTCTGTAGGGCTGCTATACTGTCAGTATTATTCTGTTCTGTAGGGCTGCTATACTGTCAGTCAGTTATTCTGTTCTGTAGGGCTGCTATACTGTCAGTCAGTTATTCTGTTCTGTAGAGCTGCTATACTGTCAGTCAGTTATTCTGTTCTGTAGAGCTGCTATACTGTCAGTCAGTTATTCTGTTCTGTAGGGCTGCTATACTGTCAGTCAGTTATTCTGTTCTGTAGAGCTGCTATACCAGGCAGTTATTCTGTTCTGTAGGGCTGCTATACTGTCAGTCAGTTATTCTGTTCTGTAGGGCTGCTATACCAGCCTGTCAGTTATTCTGTTCTGTAGGGCTGCTATACTGTCAGTCAGTTATTCTGTTCTGTAGGGCTGCTATACTGTCAGTCAGTTATTCTGTTCTGTAGAGCTGCTATACCAGGCAGTTATTCTGTTCTGTAGGGCTGATATACTGTCAGTCAGTTATTCTGTTCTGTAGAGCTGCTATACCAGGTAGTTATTCTGTTCTGTAGGGCTGCTATACTGTCAGTCAGTTATTCTGTTCTGTAGAGCTGCTATACCAGGCAGTTATTCTGTTCTGTAGGGCTGCTATACAGTCAGTCAGTTATTCTGTTCTGTAGAGCTGCTATACCAGGCAGTTATTCTGTTCTGTAGGGCTGCTATACCAGTCAGTTATTCTGTTCTGTAGAGCTGCTATACCAGGCAGTTATTCTGTTCTGTAGGGCTGCTATACCAGGCAGTTAGTCAGTTATTCTGTTCTGTAGGGCTGCTATACTGTCAGTCAGTTATTCTGTTCTGTAGAGCTGCTATACTGTCAGTCAGTTATTCTGTTCTGTAGGGCTGCTATACTGTCAGTCAGTTATTCTGTTCTGTAGGGCTGCTATACTGTCAGTCAGTTATTCTGTTCTGTAGGGCTGCTATACTGTCAGTCAGTTATTCTGTTCTGTAGGGCTGCTATACTGTCAGTCAGTTATTCTGTTCTGTAGGGCTGATATACTGTCAGTCAGTTATTCTGTTCTGTAGGGCTGCTATACTGTCAGTCAGTTATTCTGTTCTGTAGAGCTGCTATACTGTCATTCAGTTATTCTGTTCTGTAGAGCTGCTATACTGTCAGTCAGTTATTCTGTTCTGTAGGGCTGCTATACTGTCAGTCAGTTATTCTGTTCTGTAGAGCTGCTATACTGTTAGTTCTGTAGGGCTGCTATACAGTTATTCTGTTCTGTAGAGCTGCTATACCAGTCAGTTATTCTGTTCTGTAGAGCTGCTATACTGTCAGTCAGTTATTCTGTTCTGTAGAGCTGCTATACCAGGTCAGTTATTCTGTTCTGTAGGGCTGCTATACTGTCAGTCAGTTATTCTGTTCTGTAGAGCTGCTATACCAGGCAGTTATTCTGTTCTGTAGGGCTGCTATACTGTCAGTCAGTTATTCTGTTCTGTAGAGCTGCTATACCAGTCAGTTATTCTGTTCTGTAGAGCTGCTATACCAGGCAGTTAGTCAGTTATTCTGTTCTGTAGGGCTGCTATACCAGGCAGTTAGTCAGTTATTCTGTTCTGTAGGGCTGCTATACTGTCAGTCAGTTATTCTGTTCTGTAGGGCTGTTATACTGTCAGTCAGTTATTCTGTTCTGTAGGGCTGCTATACTGTCAGTCAGTTATTCTGTTCTGTAGGGCTGCTATACTGTCAGTCAGTTATTCTGTTCTGTAGGGCTGCTATACTGTCAGTCAGTTATTCTGTTCTGTAGGGCTGCTATACTGTCAGTCAGTTATTCTGTTCTGTAGAGCTGCTATACTGTCAGTCAGTTATTCTGTTCTGTAGAGCTGCTATACCAGGCAGTTATTCTGTTCTGTAGGGCTGCTATACTGTCAGTCAGTTATTCTGTTCTGTAGAGCTGCTATACCAGGCAGTTATTCTGTTCTGTAGGGCTGCTATACTGTCAGTCAGTTATTCTGTTCTGTAGAGCTGCTATACTGTCAGTCAGTTATTCTGTTCTGTAGGGCTGCTATACTGTCAGTCAGTTATTCTGTTCTGTAGGGCTGCTATACTGTCAGTCAGTTATTCTGTTCTGTAGGGCTGCTATACTGTCAGTCAGTTATTCTGTTCTGTAGGGCTGATATACTGTCAGTCAGTTATTCTGTTCTGTAGGGCTGCTATACTGTCAGTCAGTTATTCTGTTCTGTAGGGCTGCTATACCAGCCTGTCAGTTATTCTGTTCTGTAGGGCTGCTATACTGTCAGTCAGTTATTCTGTTCTGTAGGGCTGCTATACTGTCAGTCAGTTATTCTGTTCTGTAGGGCTGCTATACTGTCAGGCAGTTATTCTGTTCTGTAGAGCTGCTATAACAGGCAGTTATTCTGTTCTGTAGGGCTGCTATACTGTCAGTCAGTTATTCTGTTCTGTAGAGCTGCTATACCAGGCAGTTATTCTGTTCTGTAGGGCTGCTATACTGTCAGTCAGTTATTCTGTTCTGTAGAGCTGCTATACTGTCAGTCAGTTATTCTGTTCTGTAGAGCTGCTATACTGTCAGTCAGTTATTCTGTTCTGTAGGGCTGCTATACTGTCAGTCAGTTATTCTGTTCTGTAGGGCTGCTATACTGTCAGTCAGTTATTCTGTTCTGTAGGGCTGCTATACTGTCAGTCAGTTATTCTGTTCTGTAGGGCTGCTATACTGTCAGTCAGTTATTCTGTTCTGTAGGGCTGCTATACTGTCAGTCAGTTATTCTGTTCTGTAGGGCTGCTATACCAGCCTGTCAGTTATTCTGTTCTGTAGGGCTGCTATACTGTCAGTCAGTTATTCTGTTCTGTAGGGCTGCTATACTGTCAGTCAGTTATTCTGTTCTGTAGAGCTGCTATACTGTCAGTCAGTTATTCTGTTCTGTAGGGCTGCTATACCAGCCTGTCAGTTATTCTGTTCTGTAGGGCTGCTATACTGTCAGTCAGTTATTCTGTTCTGTAGGGCTGCTATACTGTCAGTCAGTTATTCTGTTCTGTAGAGCTGCTATACTGTCAGTCAGTTATTCTGTTCTGTAGAGCTGCTATACCAGCCTGTCAGTTATTCTGTTCTGTAGAGCTGCTATACCAGGCAGTTATTCTGTTCTGTAGAGCTGCTATACTGTCAGTCAGTTATTCTGTTCTGTAGGGCTGCTATACTGTCAGTCAGTTATTCTGTTCTGTAGAGCTGCTATACTGTCAGTCAGTTATTCTGTTCTGTAGAGCTGCTATACCAGGCAGTTATTCTGTTCTGTAGGGCTGCTATACTGTCAGTCAGTTATTCTGTTCTGTAGAGCTGCTATACCAGGCAGTTATTCTGTTCTGTAGGGCTGCTATACTGTCAGTCAGTTATTCTGTTCTGTAGAGCTGCTATACCAGGCAGTTATTCTGTTCTGTAGGGCTGCTATACTGTCAGTCAGTTATTCTGTTCTGTAGAGCTGCTATACCAGGCAGTTATTCTGTTCTGTAGGGCTGCTATACCAGTCAGTTATTCTGTTCTGTAGAGCTGCTATACCAGGCAGTTATTCTGTTCTGTAGGGCTGCTATACCAGGCAGTTATTCTGTTCTGTAGGGCTGCTATACTGTCAGTCAGTTATTCTGTTCTGTAGGGCTGCTATACTGTCAGTCAGTTATTCTGTTCTGTAGGGCTGCTATACTGTCAGTCAGTTATTCTGTTCTGTAGGCTGCTATACCAGGCAGTTATTCTGTTCTGTAGGGCTGCTATACCAGTCAGTTATTCTGTTCTGTAGAGCTGCTATACCAGTCAGTTATTCTGTTCTGTAGGGCTGCTATACTGTCAGTCAGTTATTCTGTTCTGTAGAGCTGCTATACTGTCAGTCAGTTATTCTGTTCTGTAGAGCTGCTATACTGTCAGTCAGTTATTCTGTTCTGTAGGGCTGCTATACTGTCAGTCAGTTATTCTGTTCTGTAGGGCTGCTATACTGTCAGTCAGTTATTCTGTTCTGTAGGGCTGCTATACTGTCAGTCAGTTATTCTGTTCTGTAGGGCTGCTATACTGTCAGTCAGTTATTCTGTTCTGTAGGGCTGCTATACCAGCCTGTCAGTTATTCTGTTCTGTAGGGCTGCTATACTGTCAGTCAGTTATTCTGTTCTGTAGGGCTGCTATACTGTCAGTCAGTTATTCTGTTCTGTAGGGCTGCTATACTGTCAGTCAGTTATTCTGTTCTGTAGGGCTGCTATACTGTCAGTCAGTTATTCTGTTCTGTAGGGCTGCTATACTGTCAGTCAGTTATTCTGTTCTGTAGAGCTGCTATACCAGGCAGTTATTCTGTTCTGTAGGGCTGCTATACTGTCAGTTATTATTCTGTTCTGTAGAGCTGCTATACCAGGCAGTTATTCTGTTCTGTAGGGCTGCTATACCAGTCAGTTATTCTGTTCTGTAGAGCTGCTATACCAGGCAGTTATTCTGTTCTGTAGAGCTGCTATACCAGGCAGTTATTCTGTTCTGTAGGGCTGATATACAGTCAGTCAGTTATTCTGTTCTGTAGGGCTGCTATACTGTCAGTCAGTTATTCTGTTCTGTAGAGCTGCTATACTGTCATTCAGTTATTCTGTTCTGTAGAGCTGCTATACTGTCAGTCAGTTATTCTGTTCTGTAGAGCTGCTATACTGTCAGTCAGTTATTCTGTTCTGTAGGGCTGCTATACTGTCAGTCAGTTATTTTGTTCTGTAGGGCTGCTATACTGTCAGTCAGTTATTCTGTTCTGTAGGGCTGCTATACCAGCCTGTCAGTTATTCTGTTCTGTAGGGCTGCTATACTGTCAGTCAGTTATTCTGTTCTGTAGGGCTGCTATACTGTCAGTCAGTTATTCTGTTCTGTAGAGCTGCTATACCAGGCAGTTATTCTGTTCTGTAGGGCTGCTATACTGTCAGTCAGTTATTCTGTTCTGTAGAGCTGCTATACCAGGCAGTTATTCTGTTCTGTAGGGCTGCTATACTGTCAGTCAGTTATTCTGTTCTGTAGGGCTGCTATACTGTCAGTCAGTTATTCTGTTCTGTAGAGCTGCTATACCAGGCAGTTATTCTGTTCTGTAGGGCTGCTATACTGTCAGTCAGTTATTCTGTTCTGTAGAGCTGCTATACCAGGCAGTTATTCTGTTCTGTAGGGCTGCTATACTGTCAGTCAGTTATTCTGTTCTGTAGAGCTGCTATACCAGGCAGTTATTCTGTTCTGTAGAGCTGCTATACCAGGAAGTTATTCTGTTCTGTAGGGCTGCTATACCAGGCAGTTATTCTGTTCTGTAGAGCTGCTATACCAGGCAGTTATTCTGTTCTGTAGGGCTGCTATACTGTCAGTCAGTTATTCTGTTCTGTAGAGCTGCTATACCAGGCAGTTATTCTGTTCTGTAGGGCTGCTATACCAGTCAGTTATTCTGTTCTGTAGAGCTGCTATACCAGGCAGTTATTCTGTTCTGTAGAGCTGCTATACCAGGCAGTTATTCTGTTCTGTAGAGCTGCTATACCAGGCAGTTAGTCAGTTATTCTGTTCTGTAGGGCTGCTATACCAGGCAGTTGGTCAGTTATTCTGTTCTGTAGGGCTGCTATACTGTCAGTCAGTTATTCTGTTCTGTAGGGCTGTTATACTGTCAGTCAGTTATTCTGTTCTGTAGGGCTGCTATACTGTCAGTCAGTTATTCTGTTCTGTAGGGCTGTTATACTGTCAGTCAGTTATTCTGTTCTGTAGGGCTGCTATACTGTCAGTCAGTTATTCTGTTCTGTAGGGCTGCTATACTGTCAGTCAGTTATTCTGTTCTGTAGAGCTGCTATACCAGGCAGTTATTCTGTTCTGTAGGGCTGCTATACTGTCAGTCAGTTATTCTGTTCTGTAGGGCTGTTATACTGTCAGTCAGTTATTCTGTTCTGTAGGGCTGCTATACTGTCAGTCAGTTATTCTGTTCTGTAGGGCTGCTATACTGTCAGTCAGTTATTCTGTTCTGTAGAGCTGCTATACCAGGCAGTTATTCTGTTCTGTAGGGCTGCTATACTGTCAGTCAGTTATTCTGTTCTGTAGAGCTGCTATACCAGGCAGTTATTCTGTTCTGTAGGGCTGCTATACTGTCAGTCAGTTATTCTGTTCTGTAGAGCTGCTATACCAGGCAGTTATTCTGTTCTGTAGAGCTGCTATACCAGGCAGTTATTCTGTTCTGTAGGCTGCTATACTGTCAGTCAGTTATTCTGTTCTGTAGGGCTGCTATACTGTCAGGCAGTTATTCTGTTCTGTAGGGCTGCTATACTGTCAGTCAGTTATTCTGTTCTGTAGGGCTGCTATACTGTCAGTCAGTTATTCTGTTCTGTAGGGCTGCTATACTGTCAGTCAGTTATTCTGTTCTGTAGAGCTGCTATACCAGGCAGTTATTCTGTTCTGTAGGGCTGCTATACTGTCAGTCAGTTATTCTGTTCTGTAGGGCTGCTATACTGTCAGTCAGTTATTCTGTTCTGTAGGGCTGCTATACTGTCAGTCAGTTATTCTGTTCTGTAGGGCTGCTATACTGTCAGTCAGTTATTCTGTTCTGTAGAGCTGCTATACCAGTCAGTTATTCTGTTCTGTAGGGCTGCTATACTGTCAGTCAGTTATTCTGTTCTGTAGGGCTGCTATACTGTCAGTCAGTTATTCTGTTCTGTAGGGCTGCTATACTGTCAGTCAGTTATTCTGTTCTGTAGGGCTGCTATACTGTCAGTCAGTTATTCTGTTCTGTAGAGCTGCTATACCAGTCAGTCAGTTATTCTGTTCTGTAGGGCTGCTATACTGTCAGTCAGTTATTCTGTTCTGTAGAGCTGCTATACCAGGCAGTTATTCTGTTCTGTAGGGCTGCTATACTGTCAGTCAGTTATTCTGTTCTGTAGAGCTGCTATACCAGGCAGTTATTCTGTTCTGTAGAGCTGCTATACCAGGCAGTTATTCTGTTCTGTAGGGCTGCTATACTGTCAGTCAGTTATTCTGTTCTGTAGAGCTGCTATACCAGGCAGTTATTCTGTTCTGTAGGGCTGCTATACTGTCAGTCAGTTATTCTGTTCTGTAGAGCTGCTATACCAGGCAGTTATTCTGTTCTGTAGGGCTGCTATACCAGTCAGTTATTCTGTTCTGTAGAGCTGCTATACCAGGCAGTTATTCTGTTCTGTAGAGCTGCTATACCAGGCAGTTATTCTGTTCTGTAGGGCTGCTATACTGTCAGTCAGTTATTCTGTTCTGTAGGGCTGCTATACTGTCAGTCAGTTATTCTGTTCTGTAGGGCTGCTATACTGTCAGTCAGTTATTCTGTTCTGTAGAGCTGCTATACCAGGCAGTTATTCTGTTCTGTAGGGCTGCTATACTGTCAGTCAGTTATTCTGTTCTGTAGGGCTGCTATACTGTCAGTCAGTTATTCTGTTCTGTAGGGCTGCTATACTGTCAGTCAGTTATTCTGTTCTGTAGAGCTGCTATACTGTCAGTCAGTTATTCTGTTCTGTAGGGCTGCTATACTGTCAGTCAGTTATTCTGTTCTGTAGAGCTGCTATACCAGGCAGTTATTCTGTTCTGTAGGGCTGCTATACTGTCAGTCAGTTATTCTGTTCTGTAGGGCTGCTATACTGTCAGTCAGTTATTCTGTTCTGTAGGGCTGCTATACTGTCAGTCAGTTATTCTGTTCTGTAGGGCTGCTATACTGTCAGTCAGTTATTCTGTTCTGTAGAGCTGCTATACTGTCAGGCAGTTATTCTGTTCTGTAGGGCTGCTATACTGTCAGTCAGTTATTCTGTTCTGTAGAGCTGCTATACCAGGCAGTTATTCTGTTCTGTAGGGCTGCTATACCAGTTTATTCTGTTCTGTAGGGCTGCTATACCAGTCAGTTATTCTGTTCTGTAGAGCTGCTATACCAGGCAGTCAGTTATTCTGTTCTGTAGGGCTGCTATACTGTCAGTCAGTTATTCTGTTCTGTAGAGCTGCTATACCAGGCAGTTATTCTGTTCTGTAGGGCTGCTATACTGTCAGTCAGTTATTCTGTTCTGTAGAGCTGCTATACCAGGCAGTTATTCTGTTCTGTAGGGCTGCTATACTGTCAGTCAGTTATTCTGTTCTGTAGAGCTGCTATACTGGCAGTTATTCTGTTCTGTAGGCTGCTATACCAGGCAGTTATTCTGTTCTGTAGGGCTGCTATACTGTCAGTCAGTTATTCTGTTCTGTAGGGCTGCTATACTGTCAGTCAGTTATTCTGTTCTGTAGGGCTGCTATACTGTCAGTCAGTTATTCTGTTCTGTAGAGCTGCTATACTGTCAGGCAGTTATTCTGTTCTGTAGGGCTGCTATACTGTCAGTCAGTTATTCTGTTCTGTAGGGCTGCTATACTGTCAGTCAGTTATTCTGTTCTGTAGGGCTGCTATACACAGTCAGTTATTCTGTTCTGTAGGGCTGCTATACCAGGCAGTTGGTCAGTTATTCTGTTCTGTAGGGCTGCTATACTGTCAGTCAGTTATTCTGTTCTGTAGGGCTGCTATACTGTCAGTCAGTTATTCTGTTCTGTAGGGCTGCTATACTGTCAGTCAGTTATTCTGTTCTGTAGGGCTGCTATACTGTCAGTCAGTTATTCTGTTCTGTAGGGCTGCTATACTGTCAGTCAGTTATTCTGTTCTGTAGGGCTGCTATACTGTCAGTCAGTTATTCTGTTCTGTAGAGCTGCTATACCAGGCAGTTATTCTGTTCTGTAGGGCTGCTATACTGTCAGTCAGTTATTCTGTTCTGTAGAGCTGCTATACCAGGCAGTTATTCTGTTCTGTAGGGCTGCTATACTGTCAGTCAGTTATTCTGTTCTGTAGAGCTGCTATACCAGGCAGTTATTCTGTTCTGTAGGGCTGCTATACCAGTCAGTTATTCTGTTCTGTAGAGCTGCTATACCAGGCAGTTATTCTGTTCTGTAGGGCTGCTATACCAGGCAGTTATTCTGTTCTGTAGGGCTGCTATACCAGTCAGTTATTCTGTTCTGTAGGGCTGCTATACTGTCAGTCAGTTATTCTGTTCTGTAGAGCTGCTATACTGTCAGTCAGTTATTCTGTTCTGTAGGGCTGCTATACCAGTCAGTCAGTTATTCTGTTCTGTAGGGCTGCTATACTGTCAGTCAGTTATTCTGTTCTGTAGGGCTGCTATACTGTCAGTCAGTTATTCTGTTCTGTAGGGCTGCTATACTGTCAGTCAGTTATTCTGTTCTGTAGGGCTGCTATACCAGCCTGTCAGTTATTCTGTTCTGTAGGGCTGCTATACTGTCAGTCAGTTATTCTGTTCTGTAGGGCTGCTATACTGTCAGTCAGTTATTCTGTTCTGTAGGGCTGCTATACTGTCAGTCAGTTATTCTGTTCTGTAGGGCTGCTATACTGTCAGTCAGTTATTCTGTTCTGTAGAGCTGCTATACCAGGCAGTTATTCTGTTCTGTAGAGCTGCTATACCAGTCAGTTATTCTGTTCTGTAGGGCTGCTATACTGTCAGTCAGTTATTCTGTTCTGTAGGCTGCTATACCAGGCAGTTATTCTGTTCTGTAGGGCTGCTATACTGTCAGTCAGTTATTCTGTTCTGTAGAGCTGCTATACCAGGCAGTTATTCTGTTCTGTAGGGCTGCTATACCAGTCAGTTATTCTGTTCTGTAGAGCTGCTATACCAGGCAGTTATTCTGTTCTGTAGAGCTGCTATACCAGGCAGTTATTCTGTTCTGTAGGGCTGCTATACTGTCAGTCAGTTATTCTGTTCTGTAGAGCTGCTATACCAGGCAGTTATTCTGTTCTGTAGGGCTGCTATACTGTCAGTCAGTTATTCTGTTCTGTAGAGCTGCTATACCAGGCAGTTATTCTGTTCTGTAGGGCTGCTATACCAGTCAGTTATTCTGTTCTGTAGAGCTGCTATACCAGGCAGTTATTCTGTTCTGTAGAGCTGCTATACCAGGCAGTTATTCTGTTCTGTAGGGCTGCTATACCAGGCAGTTAGTCAGTTATTCTGTTCTGTAGGGCTGCTATACTGTCAGTCAGTTATTCTGTTCTGTAGGGCTGTTATACTGTCAGTCAGTTATTCTGTTCTGTAGGGCTGCTATACTGTCAGTCAGTTATTCTGTTCTGTAGGGCTGCTATACTGTCAGTCAGTTATTCTGTTCTGTAGGGCTGTTATACTGTCAGTCAGTTATTCTGTTCTGTAGGGCTGCTATACTGTCAGTCAGTTATTCTGTTCTGTAGGGCTGCTATACTGTCAGTCAGTTATTCTGTTCTGTAGAGCTGCTATACCAGGCAGTTATTCTGTTCTGTAGGGCTGCTATACTGTCAGTCAGTTATTCTGTTCTGTAGGGCTGTTATACCAGTCAGTTATTCTGTTCTGTAGGGCTGCTATACTGTCAGTCAGTTATTCTGTTCTGTAGGGCTGCTATACTGTCAGTCAGTTATTCTGTTCTGTAGGCTGCTATACCAGGCAGTTATTCTGTTCTGTAGGGCTGCTATACTGTCAGTCAGTTATTCTGTTCTGTAGAGCTGCTATACCAGGCAGTTATTCTGTTCTGTAGGGCTGCTATACTGTCAGTCAGTTATTCTGTTCTGTAGAGCTGCTATACCAGGCAGTTATTCTGTTCTGTAGGGCTGCTATACCAGTCAGTTATTCTGTTCTGTAGGCTGCTATACCAGGCAGTCAGTTATTCTGTTCTGTAGGGCTGCTATACCAGGCAGTTATTCTGTTCTGTAGGGCTGCTATACTGTCAGTCAGTTATTCTGTTCTGTAGGGCTGCTATACCAGTCAGTTATTCTGTTCTGTAGGGCTGCTATACCAGTCAGTCAGTTATTCTGTTCTGTAGGGCTGCTATACTGTCAGTCAGTTATTCTGTTCTGTAGGGCTGCTATACTGTCAGTCAGTTATTCTGTTCTGTAGAGCTGCTATACCAGGCAGTTATTCTGTTCTGTAGGGCTGCTATACTGTCAGTCAGTTATTCTGTTCTGTAGAGCTGCTATACCAGGCAGTTATTCTGTTCTGTAGGGCTGCTATACCAGTCAGTTATTCTGTTCTGTAGGGCTGCTATACCAGTCAGTTATTCTGTTCTGTAGGGCTGCTATACCAGGCAGTTATTCTGTTCTGTAGGGCTGCTATACTGTCAGTCAGTTATTCTGTTCTGTAGAGCTGCTATACCAGGCAGTTATTCTGTTCTGTAGGGCTGCTATACTGTCAGTCAGTTATTCTGTTCTGTAGAGCTGCTATACCAGGCAGTTATTCTGTTCTGTAGGGCTGCTATACCAGTCAGTTATTCTGTTCTGTAGAGCTGCTATACCAGGCAGTTATTCTGTTCTGTAGAGCTGCTATACCAGGCAGTTATTCTGTTCTGTAGGGCTGCTATACTGTCAGTCAGTTATTCTGTTCTGTAGAGCTGCTATACCAGGCAGTTATTCTGTTCTGTAGGGCTGCTATACTGTCAGTCAGTTATTCTGTTCTGTAGAGCTGCTATACCAGGCAGTTATTCTGTTCTGTAGGGCTGCTATACTGTCAGTCAGTTATTCTGTTCTGTAGAGCTGCTATACTGTCAGTCAGTTATTCTGTTCTGTAGAGCTGCTATACCAGGCAGTTATTCTGTTATTCTGTTCTGTAGGGCTGCTATACCAGGCAGTTATTCTGTTCTGTAGGGCTGCTATACTGTCAGTCAGTTATTCTGTTCTGTAGGGCTGCTATACTGTCAGTCAGTTATTCTGTTCTGTAGGGCTGCTATACTGTCAGTCAGTTATTCTGTTCTGTAGGGCTGCTATACTGTCAGTCAGTTATTCTGTTCTGTAGGGCTGCTATACTGTCAGTCAGTTATTCTGTTCTGTAGGGCTGCTATACTGTCAGTCAGTTATTCTGTTCTGTAGGGCTGCTATACTGTCAGTCAGTTATTCTGTTCTGTAGAGCTGCTATACCAGGCAGTTATTCTGTTCTGTAGGGCTGCTATACTGTCAGTCAGTTATTCTGTTCTGTAGAGCTGCTATACCAGGCAGTTATTCTGTTCTGTAGAGCTGCTATACCAGGCAGTTATTCTGTTCTGTAGGGCTGCTATACTGTCAGTCAGTTATTCTGTTCTGTAGAGCTGCTATACCAGGCAGTTATTATTCTGTTCTGTAGGGCTGCTATACTGTCAGTCAGTTATTCTGTTCTGTAGGGCTGCTATACTGTTCAGGCAGTTATTCTGTTCTGTAGGGCTGCTATACTGTCAGTCAGTTATTCTGTTCTGTAGGGCTGCTATACTGTCAGTCAGTTATTCTGTTCTGTAGAGCTGCTATACCAGGCAGTTATTCTGTTCTGTAGGGCTGCTATACTGTCAGTCAGTTATTCTGTTCTGTAGAGCTGCTATACCAGGCAGTTATTCTGTTCTGTAGGGCTGCTATACTGTCAGTCAGTTATTCTGTTCTGTAGAGCTGCTATACCAGGCAGTTATTCTGTTCTGTAGAGCTGCTATACCAGGCAGTTATTCTGTTCTGTAGAGCTGCTATACCAGGCAGTTATTCTGTTCTGTAGAGCTGCTATACCAGGCAGTTATTCTGTTCTGTAGGGCTGCTATACTGTCAGTCAGTTATTCTGTTCTGTAGAGCTGCTATACCAGGCAGTTATTCTGTTCTGTAGGGCTGCTATACTGTCAGTCAGTTATTCTGTTCTGTAGGGCTGCTATACTGTCAGTCAGTTATTCTGTTCTGTAGGGCTGCTATACTGTCAGTCAGTTATTCTGTTCTGTAGGGCTGCTATACTGTCAGTCAGTTATTCTGTTCTGTAGGGCTGTTATACTGTCAGTCAGTTATTCTGTTCTGTAGGGCTGCTATACTGTCAGTCAGTTATTCTGTTCTGTAGGGCTGCTATACTTCTGTTCAGTGCAGTTATTCTGTTCTGTAGGGCTGCTATACTGTCAGTCAGTTATTCTGTTCTGTAGAGCTGCTATACCAGGCAGTTATTCTGTTCTGTAGGGCTGCTATACTGTCAGTCAGTTATTCTGTTCTGTAGAGCTGCTATACCAGGCAGTTATTCTGTTCTGTAGGGCTGCTATACTGTCAGTCAGTTATTCTGTTCTGTAGAGCTGCTATACCAGGCAGTTATTCTGTTCTGTAGAGCTGCTATACCAGTTAGTCAGTTATTCTGTTCTGTAGGGCTGCTATACTGTCAGTCAGTTATTCTGTTCTGTAGGGCTGCTATACTGTCAGTCAGTTATTCTGTTCTGTAGGGCTGCTATACTGTCAGTCAGTTATTCTGTTCTGTAGGGCTGCTATACCAGTCAGTTATTCTGTTCTGTAGGGCTGCTATACTGTCAGTCAGTTATTCTGTTCTGTAGAGCTGCTATACCAGGCAGTTATTCTGTTCTGTAGGGCTGCTATACTGCTATACCAGGCAGTTATTCTGTTCTGTAGGGCTGCTATACTGTCAGTCAGTTATTCTGTTCTGTAGGGCTGCTATACTGTCAGTCAGTTATTCTGTTCTGTAGGGCTGCTATACTGTCAGTCAGTTATTCTGTTCTGTAGAGCTGCTATACCAGGCAGTTATTCTGTTCTGTAGGGCTGCTATACCAGGCAGTTATTCTGTTCTGTAGAGCTGCTATACCAGTCAGTTATTCTGTTCTGTAGAGCTGCTATACCAGGCAGTTATTCTGTTCTGTAGGGCTGCTATACCAGTCAGTTATTCTGTTCTGTAGAGCTGCTATACCAGTCAGTTATTCTGTTCTGTAGAGCTGCTATACCAGGCAGTTATTCTGTTCTGTAGGGCTGCTATACTGTCAGTCAGTTATTCTGTTCTGTAGAGCTGCTATACCAGGCAGTTATTCTGTTCTGTAGGGCTGCTATACTGTCAGTCAGTTATTCTGTTCTGTAGAGCTGCTATACCAGGCAGTTATTCTGTTCTGTAGGGCTGCTATACTGTCAGTCAGTTATTCTGTTCTGTAGAGCTGCTATACTGTCAGTCAGTTATTCTGTTCTGTAGAGCTGGTATACTGTCAGTCAGTTATTCTGTTCTGTAGGGCTGCTATACTGTCAGTCAGTTATTCTGTTCTGTAGGGCTGCTATACTGTCAGGCAGTTATTCTGTTCTGTAGGGCTGATATACTGTCAGTCAGTTATTCTGTTCTGTAGGGCTGCTATACCAGGCAGTTATTCTGTTCTGTAGGGCTGCTATACTGTCAGTCAGTTATTCTGTTCTGTAGAGCTGCTATACTGTCAGTCAGTTATTCTGTTCTGTAGGGCTGCTATACTGTCAGTCAGTTATTCTGTTCTGTAGGGCTGCTATACTGTCAGTCAGTTATTCTGTTCTGTAGGGCTGCTATACTGTCAGTCAGTTATTCTGTTCTGTAGGGCTGCTATACTGTCAGTCAGTTATTCTGTTCTGTAGGGCTGCTATACTGTCAGTCAGTTATTCTGTTCTGTAGGGCTGCTATACTGTCAGTCAGTTATTCTGTTCTGTAGGGCTGCTATACTGTCAGTCAGTTATTCTGTTCTGTAGGGCTGCTATACTGTCAGTCAGTTATTCTGTTCTGTAGGGCTGCTATACTGTCAGTCAGTTATTCTGTTCTGTAGAGCTGCTATACCAGGCAGTTATTCTGTTCTGTAGGGCTGCTATACTGTCAGTCAGTTATTCTGTTCTGTAGAGCTGCTATACTGTCAGTCAGTTATTCTGTTCTGTAGAGCTGGTATACTGTCAGTCAGTTATTCTGTTCTGTAGGGCTGCTATACTGTCAGTCAGTTATTCTGTTCTGTAGGGCTGCTATACTGTCAGGCAGTTATTCTGTTCTGTAGGGCTGATATACTGTCAGTCAGTTATTCTGTTCTGTAGGGCTGCTATACAGTCAGTCAGTTATTCTGTTCTGTAGAGCTGCTATACTGTCAGTCAGTTATTCTGTTCTGTAGAGCTGCTATACTGTCAGTCAGTTATTCTGTTCTGTAGAGCTGCTATACTGTCAGTCAGTTATTCTGTTCTGTAGGGCTGCTATACTGTCAGTCAGTTATTCTGTTCTGTAGGGCTGCTATACTGTCAGTCAGTTATTCTGTTCTGTAGGGCTGCTATACTGTCAGTCAGTTATTCTGTTCTGTAGGGCTGCTATACTGTCAGTCAGTTATTCTGTTCTGTAGGGCTGCTATACTGTCAGTCAGTTATTCTGTTCTGTAGGGCTGCTATACTGTCAGTCAGTTATTCTGTTCTGTAGGGCTGCTATACTGTCTGTCAGTTATTCTGTTCTGTAGGGCTGCTATACTGTCAGTCAGTTATTCTGTTCTGTAGGGCTGCTATACTGTCAGTCAGTTATTCTGTTCTGTAGGGCTGCTATACTGTCAGTCAGTTATTCTGTTCTGTAGGGCTGCTATACCAGCCTGTCAGTTATTCTGTTCTGTAGGGCTGCTATACTGTCAGTCAGTTATTCTGTTCTGTAGAGCTGCTATACCAGGCAGTTATTCTGTTCTGTAGGGCTGCTATACTGTCAGTCAGTTATTCTGTTCTGTAGAGCTGCTATACCAGGCAGTTATTCTGTTCTGTAGAGCTGCTATACCAGGCAGTTATTCTGTTCTGTAGGGCTGCTATACTGTCAGTCAGTTATTCTGTTCTGTAGAGCTGCTATACCAGGCAGTTATTCTGTTCTGTAGGGCTGCTATACTGTCAGTCAGTTATTCTGTTCTGTAGAGCTGCTATACCAGGCAGTTATTCTGTTCTGTAGGGCTGCTATACTGTCAGTCAGTTATTCTGTTCTGTAGAGCTGCTATACCAGGCAGTTATTCTGTTCTGTAGGGCTGCTATACTGTCAGTCAGTTATTCTGTTCTGTAGGGCTGCTATACCAGCCTGTCAGTTATTCTGTTCTGTAGGGCTGCTATACCAGGTTCTGTAGTTATACTGTCAGTTTATTCTGTTCTGTAGAGCTGCTGTACCAGTCAGTCAGTTATTCTGTTCTGTAGAGCTGCTATACCAGCCAGTGAGTCAGTTATTCTGTTCTGTAGAGCTGCTATACCAGCCAGTCAGTCAGTTATTCTGTTCTCTAGGGCTGCTATACTGTCAGTCAGTTATTCTGTTCTGTAGGGCTGCTATACTGTCAGTCAGTTATTCTGTTCTGTAGGGCTGCTATACCAGGCAGTTATTCTGTTCTGTAGGGCTGCTATACTGTCAGTCAGTTATTCTGTTCTGTAGGCTGCTATACCAGGCAGTTATCAGTTATTCTGTTCTGTAGGGCTGCTATACCAGTCAGTCAGTTATTCTGTTCTGTAGGCTGCTATACCAGTCAGTCAGTTATTCTGTTCTGTAGGGCTGCTATACTGTCAGTCAGTTATTCTGTTCTGTAGGGCTGCTATACTGTCAGTCAGTTATTCTGTTCTGTAGGGCTGCTATACTGTCAGTCAGTTATTCTGTTCTGTAGGGCTGCTATACCAGGCAGTTAGTCAGTTATTCTGTTCTGTAGGGCTGCTATACCAGGCAGTTAGTCAGTTATTCTGTTCTGTAGGGCTGCTATACTGTCAGTCAGTTATTCTGTTCTGTAGAGCTACTATACCAGGCAGTTATTCTGTTCTGTAGAGCTGCTATACCAGGCAGTTATTCTGTTCTGTAGGGCTGCTATACTGTCAGTCAGTTATTCTGTTCTGTAGAGCTGCTATACCAGGCAGTTATTCTGTTCTGTAGGGCTGCTATACTGTCAGTCAGTTATTCTGTTCTGTAGGGCTGCTATACCAGGCAGTTATTCTGTTCTGTAGGGCTGCAATACTGTCAGTCAGTTATTCTGTTCTGTAGAGCTGCTATACCAGGCAGTTATTCTGTTCTGTAGGGCTGCTATACTGTCAGTCAGTTATTCTGTTCTGTAGGGCTGCTATACCAGCCTGTTAGTTATTCTGTTCTGTAGGGCTGCTATACCAGGCAGTTAGTCAGTTATTCTGTTCTGTAGGGCTGCTATACCAGTCAGTCAGTTATTCTGTTCTGTAGAGCTGCTATACCAGCCAGTGAGTCAGTTATTCTGTTCTGTAGAGCTGCTATACCAGCCAGTCAGTCAGTTATTCTGTTCTCTAGGGCTGCTATACTGTCAGTCAGTTATTCTGTTCTGTAGGGCTGCTATACTGTCAGTCAGTTATTCTGTTCTGTAGGGCTGCTATACTGTCAGTCAGTTATTCTGTTCTGTAGGGCTGCTATACCAGGCAGTTATTCTGTTCTGTAGGGCTGCAATACTGTCAGTCAGTTATTCTGTTCTGTAGAGCTGCTATACCAGGCAGTTAGTCAGTTATTCTGTTCTGTAGGGCTGCTATACCAGTCAGTCAGTTATTCTGTTCTGTAGAGCTGCTATACCAGCCAGTGAGTCAGTTATTCTGTTCTGTAGAGCTGCTATACCAGCCAGTCAGTCAGTTATTCTGTTCTCTAGGGCTGCTATACTGTCAGTCAGTTATTCTGTTCTGTAGGGCTGCTATACTGTCAGTCAGTTATTCTGTTCTGTAGGGCTGCTATACCAGGCAGTTAGTCAGTTATTCTGTTCTGTAGGGCTGCTATACCAGTCAGTCAGTTATTCTGTTCTGTAGAGCTGCTATACCAGCCAGTGAGTCAGTTATTCTGTTCTGTAGAGCTGCTATACCAGCCAGTCAGTCAGTTATTCTGTTCTCTAGGGCTGCTATACTGTCAGTCAGTTATTCTGTTCTGTAGGGCTGCTATACTGTCAGTCAGTTATTCTGTTCTTTAGGGCTGCTATACCAGGCAGTTAGTCAGTTATTCTGTTCTGTAGGGCTGCTATACCAGGCAGTTAGTCAGTTATTCTGTTCTGTAGGGCTGCTATACTGTCAGTCAGTTATTCTGTTCTGTAGAGCTGATATACCAGGCAGTTAGTCAGTTATTCTGTTCCGTAGGGCTGCTATACCAGTCAGTCAGTTATTCTGTTCTGTAGAGCTGCTATACTGTCAGTCAGTTATTCTGTTCTGTAGGGCTGCTATACCAGCCAGTCAGTCAGTTATTCTGTTCTCTAGGGCTGCTATACTGTCAGTCAGTTATTCTGTTCTGTAGGGCTGCTATACTGTCAGTCAGTTATTCTGTTCTGTAGGGCTGCTATACCAGGCAGTTAGTCAGTTATTCTGTTCTGTAGGGCTGCTATACCAGGCAGTTAGTCAGTTATTCTGTTCTGTAGGGCTGCTATACCAGTTATTCTGTTCTGTAGAGCTGCTATACCAGCCAGTGAGTCAGTTATTCTGTTCTGTAGAGCTGCTATACCAGCCAGTCAGTCAGTTATTCTGTTCTGTAGGGCTGCTATACCAGTCAGTTAGTCAGTTATTCTGTTCTGTAGAGCTGCTATACCAGCCAGTCAGTCAGTTATTCTGTTCTGTAGAGCTGCTATACCAGCCAGTCAGTCAGTTATTCTGTTCTGTAGAGCTGCAATACCAGCCAGTCAGTCAGTTATTCTGTTCTGTAGAGCTGCTATACCAGCCAGTCAGTCAGTTATTCTGTTCTGTAGAGCTGCTATACCAGTCAGTTAGTCAGTTATTCTGTTCTGTAGAGCTGCTATACCAGGCAGTTATTCTGTTCTGTAGGGCTGCTATACCAGTTAGTCAGTTATTCTGTTCTGTAGGGCTGCTATACCAGTTAGTCAGTTATTCTGTTCTGTAGGGCTGCTATACCAGTTAGTCAGTTATTCTGTTCTGTAGGGCTGCTATACCAGGCAGTTAGTCAGTTATTCTGTTCTGTATGGCTGCTATACCAGGCAGTCAGTCAGTTATTCTGTTCTGTAGGGCTGCTATACCAGGCAGTTAGTCAGTCAGTTATTCTGTTCTGTAGGGCTGCTATACCAGGCAGTTAGTCAGTCAGTTATTCTGTTTTGTAGGGCTGCTATACCAGGCAGTTAGTCAGTTAGCCAGTCAGTCAGTTATTCTGTGAATCAGTCAGTCAGTCAGCCAATCAGTGAATCAGTCAGTCAGTCCTTCATTCCGTGAACCAGTCAGCCAGTCTGTCAGTCAGTCAGCCATCCAGTCAGCCAGTCAGCCATCCAGTCAGTCAGCAAACCTGCCAGCCAGTCAGCCAGTATGTCAGCAATCCTGCCAGACAGCCAGTCAGCCAATCAGTCAGTCAGAGCCAGTCAGTCATCAAGTCACTCAGCAAACCTGCCAGCCAGTCAGCCAGTCAGCCAGTAAGCCAGTCGGCCAGTCAGTCAGTTATTCTGTTCTGTAGGGCTGCTATACCAGGCAGTTAGTCAGTTATTCTGTTCTGTAGAGCTGCTATACCAGGCAGTTAGTCAGTCAGCCAGTCAGTCAGTTATTCTGTTCTGTAGAGCTGCTATACCAGGCAGTTAGTCAGTCAGCCAGTCAGTCAGTTATTCTGTTCTGTAGAGCTGCTATACCAGGCAGTTAGTTATTCTGTTCTGTAGGGCTGCTATACCAGGCAGTTAGTTATTTTGTTCTGTAGGGCTGCTATACCAGGCAGTCAGTTATTCTGTTCTGTAGGGCTGCTATACCAGGCAGTTAGTTATTCTGTTCTGTAGGGCTGCTATACCAGGCAGTTAGTCAGTCAGCCAGTCAGTCAGTTGTTCTGTTCTGTAGGGCTGCTATACCAGGCAGTTAGTCAGTCAGCCAGTCAGTCAGTTATTCTGTTCTGTAGGGCTGCTATACCAGGCAGTTAGTCAGTCAGCCAGTCAGTCAGTTATTCTGTTCTGTAGAGCTGCTATACCAGGCAGTTAGTCAGTCAGCCAGTCAGTCAGTTATTCTGTTCTGTAGGGCTGCTATACCAGGCAGTTAGTCAGTCAGCCAGTCAGTCAGTTACTCTGTTCTGTAGGGCTGCTATACCAGGCAGTTAGTCAGTCAGCCAGTCAGTCAGTTATTCTGTTCTGTAGGGCTGCTATACCAGGCAGTTAGTCAGTCAGCCAATCAGTTAGTTATTCTGTTCTGTAGGGCTGCTATACCAGGCAGTTAGTCAGTCAGCCAGTCAGTCAGTTATTCTGTTCTGTAGGGCTGCTATACCAGGCAGTTAGTCAGTCAGCCAGTCAGTCAGTTATTCAGTTCTGTAGGGCTGCTATACCAGGCAGTTAGTCAGTCAGCCAGTCAGTCAGTTATTCTGTTCTGTAGAGCTGCTATACCAGGCAGTTAGTCAGTCAGCCAGTCAGTCAGATATTCTGTTCTGTAGGGCTGCTATACCAGGCAGTTAGTCAGTCAGCCAGTCAGTCAGTTATTCTGTTCTGTAGGGCTGCTATACCAGGCAGTTAGTCAGTCAGCCAGTCAGTCAGTTATTCTGTTCTGTAGGGCTGCTATACCAGGCAGTTAGTCAGTCAGCCAGTTAGTCAGTTATTCTGTTCTGTAGAGCTGCTATACCAGGCAGTTAGTTATTCTGTTCTGTAGGGCTGCTATACCAGGCAGTTAGTTATTCTGTTCTGTATACCAGGCAGTTAGTTATTCTGTTCTGTAGGGCTGCTATACCAGGCAGTCAGTTATTCTGTTCTGTAGGGCTGCTATACCAGGCAGTTAGTTATTCTGTTCTGTAGGGCTGCTATACCAGGCAGTTAGTCAGTCAGCCAGTCAGTCAGTTATTCTGTTCTGTAGAGCTGCTATACCAGTCAGTTAGTCAGTCAGCCAGTCAGTCAGTTATTCTGTTCTGTAGGGCTGCTATACCAGCCAGTTAGTCAGTCAGCCAGTCAGTCAGTTATTCTGTTATGTAGGGCTGCTATACCAGGCAGTTAGTCAGTCAGCCAGTCAGTCAGTTATTCTGTTCTGTAGGGCTGCTATACCAGCCAGTTAGTCAGTCAGCCAGTCAGTCAGTTATTCTGTTCTGTAGGGCTGCTATACCAGCCTGTCAGTCAGTCAGCCAGTCAGTCAGTTATTCTGTTCTGTAGGGCTGCTATACCAGGCAGTTAGTCAGTCAGCCAGTCAGTCAGTTATTCTGTGAATCAGTCAGTCAGTCAGCCAATCAGTGAACCAGTCAGTCAGTCCTTCATTCCGTGAACCAGTCAGCCAGTCTGTCAGTCAGTCAGCCACCCAGTCAGCCAGTCAGCAATCCAGTCAGTCAGCAAACCTGCCAGCCAGTCAGCCAGTATGTCAGCAATCCTGCCAGACAGCCAGTCAGTCAGTCAGAGCCAGTCAGTCATCAAGTCACTCAGCAAACCTGCCAGCCAGTCAGCCAGTCAGCCAGTAAGCCAGTCAGCCAGTCAGTCAGTCAGTTAGCCAGTCAGCCAGTCAGTTAGCCAGTCAGTAAAAGCTATTCAGTCAGTCAGTTAGAACCAGTCAGTAAGGCCTCTCCTCAATGTTCCAGCACCAGTCTAGAGCTGTAGCTATCTAGGTTCTGATTGATTCTCCTCCTGTTGACAGTGACACTGGGCTGCTATAACAGATGGCTCAGGTCTGAACTTACAGGCAGCACTCATTCATCAAATAAATACCGGACAACCAATCTATTCCCCGTTTCCTAAATGTGCTCTGGACGCCCTCTGCCATAAGTGAAGATTTATTGAATTTCATATCAGTCCTTTTATTGAATGGGGCTGCAGATGGGGGAGGGAAGGTGTTCCTGATGAGACTAGCTGAACGTAGAAATACCAACCCTGACATTACTGCCTGTGTTTTATAGTACGAGAAGTGAACATGTCTGCATCTCTCCTCATCAATTTTCTAGCCTGGTACTGTAATTTAGTCTTTACTTGCAAGAGGAAATGACAACCATTACTCATAACAGTGAAATGCCGGGAGTGACTCTATCTGTGACTACATTTCATATACAGTAGTAATGCTGGAGCTCTATCTGTGACTACATTTCATATACAGTAGAAATGATGGAATTCTATCTGTGATGACATGTCATATACAGTAGTAATGCTGGAGCTCGATCTGTGACTACATTTCAGATTCAGTAGTAATGATGGAGCTCTATCTGTGACTACATTTCATAACCAGTAGTAATGCTGGAGCTCTATCTGTGACTACATTTCATAACCAGTAGTCAAATCAAATCAAATTGATTCATATAGCCCTTCGTACATCAGCTGATATCTCAAAGCGCTGTTCAGAAACCCAGCCTAAAACCCCAAACAGCAAGCAATGCAGGTGTAGAAGCACGGTGGCTAGGAAAAACTCCCTAGAAAGGCCAAAACCTAGGAAGAAACCTAGAGAGGAACCAGGCTATGTGGGGTGGCCAGTCCTCTTCTGCCTGTGCCGGGTGGAGATTATAACAGAACATTGCCAAAATGTTCAAATGTTCATAAATGACCAGCATGTTCGAATAATAAGAAGGCAGAACAGTTGAAACTGGAGCAGCAGCACAGCCAGGTGGACTGGGGACAGCAAGGAGTCATCATGTCAGGTAGTCCTGGGGCATGGTCCTAGGGCTCAGGTCCTCCGAGAGAGAGAAAGAAAGAGAGAATTAGAGAGAGCACATGTGGGGTGGCCAGTCCTCTTCTGGCTGTGCCGGGTGGAGATTATAACAGAACGTGGCCAAGATGTTCAAATGTTCATAAATGACCAGCATGGTCGAATAATAATAAGGCAGAACCGTTGAAACTGGAGAAGCAGCACGGCCAGTAGTAATTAGTAGTAATGCTGGAGCTCTCTCTGTGACTACATTTCCGATTCAGTAGTAATGCTGGAGCTCTATCTGTGACTACATTTCATAACCAGTAGTAATGCTGGAGCTCTATCTGTGACTACATTTCATAACCAGTAGTAATGCTGGAGCTCTATCTGTGACTACATTTCATAACCAGTAGTAATGCTGGAGCTCTATCTGTGACTACATTTCATAACCAGTAGTAATGCCGGAGCTCTATCTGTGACTACATTTCATAACCAGTAGTAAGGCTGGAGCTCTATCTGTGACTACATTTCATAACCAGTAGTAATGCGGGGAGCTCTATCAGTGACTACATTTCATATACAGTAGTAATGCTGGAGCTCTATCTGTGACTACATTTCATATACAGTAGTAATGCTGGAGCTCTATCTGTGACTACATTTCCGATTCAGTAGTAATGCTGGAGCTCTATCTGTGACTACATTTCAGATTCAGTAGTAATGCCGGAGCTCCATCTGTGAATACATTTAATAACCAGTAGTAAGGCTGGAGCTCTATCTGTGACTACATTTCATAACCAGTAGTAATGCGGGGATCTCTATCAGTGACTACATTTCATATACAGTAGTAATGCTGGAGCTCTATCTGTGACTACATTTCATATACAGTAGTAATGCTGGAGCTCTATCTGTGACTACATTTCCGATTCAGTAGTAATGCTGGAGCTCTATCTGTGACTACATTTAATAACCAGTAGTAATGCTGGAGCTCTATCTGTGACTACATTTCATTCAGTAACCAGTAGTACATTTCAGATTCAGTAGTAATGCTGGAGCTCTATCTGTGACTACATTTCATAACCAGTAGTGATGCTGGAGCTCTATCTGTGACTATATTTCATACCCAGTAGTAATGCGGGAGCTCTATCTGTGACTACATTTCATAACCAGTAGTAATGCTGGAGCTCTATCTGTGACTACATTTCAGATTCAGTAGTAATGATGGAGCTCTATCTGTGACTATATTTCAGATTCAGTAGTAATGATGGAGCTCTATCTGTGACTACATTTCATAACCAGTAGTAATGCTGGAGCTCTATCTGTGACTATATTTCAGATTCAGTAGTAATGATGGAGCTCTATCTGTGACTATATTTCAGATTCAGTAGTAATGCTAGAGCTCTATCTGTGACTACTTTTCATAACCAGTAGTAATGCTCTATCTGTGACTATATTTCAGATTCAGTAGTAATGCTGGAGCTCTATCTGTGAC
This sequence comes from Oncorhynchus nerka, assembly GCF_034236695.1. Lineage (NCBI taxonomy): Eukaryota > Metazoa > Chordata > Actinopteri > Salmoniformes > Salmonidae > Oncorhynchus > Oncorhynchus nerka. The sequence continues at coordinate 106,442,444 of NC_088417.1, read as the reverse complement.
TATATTTCAGATTCAGTAGTAATGCTGGAGCTCTATCTGTGACTACATTTCAGATTCAGTAGTAATGCTGGAGCTCTATCTGTGACTATATTTCAGATTCAGTAGTAATGCTGGAGCTCTATCTGTGACTATATTTCAGATTCAGTAGTAATGCTGGAGCTCTATCTGTGACTATATTTCAGATTCAGTAGTAATGCTGGAGCTCTATCTGTGACTATATTTCAGATTCAGTAGTAATGATGGAGCTCTATCTGTGACTACATTTCAGATTCAGTAGTAATGCTGGAGCTCTATCTGTGACTATATTTCAGATTCAGTAGTAATGATGGAGCTCTATCTGTGACTATATTTCAGATTCAGTAGTAATGCTAGAGCTCTATCTGTGACTATATTTCAGATTCAGTAGTAATGATGGAGTCTGGCAGTAAGAGCGGCATGTAACCACACTGTAAAGGAACATTCAGACCTCATAAATAATACATGCCAGATGCCCCGAAACAGCATGTTGTCAGTGGGAGCAGCTTTTCACATCCTACCACACGTGTCAGTCAGTGTTGGATTTCCTCTATATGATCTATTCAGTCATCACGTTGACAGTAGACAGTATCCTCCTCTATATGATCTATTCAGTCATCACGTTGACAGTAGACAGTATCCTCCTCTATATGATCTATTCAGTCATCACGTTGACAGTAGACAGTATCCTCCTCTATATGATCTATTCAGTCATCACGTTGACAGTAGACAGTATCCTCCTCTATATGATCTATTCAGTCATCACGTAGACAGTAGACAGTATCCTCCTCTATATGATCTCCTCAGTCATCACGTTGACAGTAAACAGTATCCTCCTCTATATGATCTATTCAGTCATCACGTTGACAGTAGACAGTATCCTCCTCTATATGATCTATTCAGTCATCACGTTGACAGTAAACAGTATCCTCCTCTATATGATCTATTCAGTCATCACGTTGACAGACAGTAGACAGTATCCTCCTCTATATGATCTATTCAGTCATCACGTTGACAGTAGACAGTATCCTCCTCTATATGATTCAGTAGACAGTATCCTCCTCTATATGATCTATTCAGTCATCACGTTGACAGTAGACAGTATCCTCCTCTATATGATCTCCTCAGTCATCTTGACAGACAGTAGACAGTATCTCCTCTATATGATCTATTCAGTCATCACGTTGACAGTAGACAATCCTCCTCTATATGTTAATAGTATCCTCTTCATCACGTTGACAGTAGACATCCTCCTCTATATGATCTATTCAGTCATCACGTTGACAGTAGACAGTATCCTCCTCTATATGATCTATTCAGTCAATTGACAGTAGACAGTATCCTCCTCTATATGATCTATTCAGTCATCACGTTGACAGACAGTAGACAGTATCCTCCTCTATATGATCTATTCAGTCATCACGTTGACAGACAGTAGACAGTATCCTCCTCTATATGATCTATGCAGTCATCACGTTGACAGTAGACAGTATCCTCCTCTATATGATCTCCTCAGTCATCACGTTGACAGACAGTAGACAGTATCCTCCTCTATATGATCTATTCAGTCATCACGTTGACAGTAGACAGTATCCTCCTCTATATGATCTATTCAGTCATCACGTTGACAGTTATCCTCCTCTAGGATCTATTCAGTCATCACGTAGACAGACAGTAGACAGTATCCTCCTCTATATGATCTATTCAGTCATCACGTTGACAGTAGACAGTATCCTCCTCTATATGATCTATTCAGTCATCACGTTGACAGTAGACAGTATCCTCCTCTATATGATCTATTCAGTCATCACGTTGACAGTAGACAGTATCCTCCTCTATATGATCTATTCAGTCATCACGTTGACAGACAGTAGACAGTATCCTCCTCTATATGATCTATTCAGTCATCACGTTGACAGTAGACAGTATCCTCCTCTATATGATCTATTCAGTCATCACGTTGACAGTAGACAGTATCCTCCTCTATATGATCTATTCAGTCATCACGTTGACAGTAGACAGTATCCTCCTCTATATGATCTATTCAGTCATCACGTTGACAGTAGACAGTATCCTCCTCTATATGATATTCTGCAGTGGTAAATATTAATAGTGCTTTTGAAGAGGGATCTTCTGACTTGGTCTCATTCAGAATCATGAAATGTAGACATTATACAGGTTCTAGAAATCTCCACTCATATCTACTGGCACTACGTAGTCTGTATGTTAATCTGATGTTAATCTGGAAAACATGTTGCAGAGATCCATGACATTACCAGAGGACACAGAGCCTCATATAGACAGTTATTCAGGACAGTTATATGACCCAAATGGCTTACAGATGGAAGGATGCAGGGATTGATAGAAGGTTGAAGTGTCATTGAGTTGATTCTGTAGACTGGAGGCAGCACAGCCAAGAGAGTTAGACTGGAGGCAGCACAGCCAAGAGAGTTAGATTGGAGGCAGCACAGCCAAGAGAGTTAGATTGGAGGCATCACAGCCAAGAGACTTAGATTGGAGGCAGCACAGCCAAGAGAGTTAGACTGGAGGCAGCACAGCCAAGAGAGTTAGATTGGAGGCAGCACAGCCAAGAGAGTTAGATTGGAGGCAGCACAGCCAAGAGAGTTAGATTGGAGGCAGCACAGCCAAGAGAGTTAGACTGGAGGCAGCACAGCCAAGAGAGTTAGACTGGAGGCAGCACAGCCAAGAGAGTTAGATTGGAGGCAGCACAGCCAAGAGAGTTAGATTGGAGGCAGCACAGCCAAGAGAGTTAGACTGGAGGCAGCACAGCCAAGAGAGTTAGATTGGAGGCAGCACAGCCAAGAGAGTTAGATTGGAGGCAGCACAGCCAAGAGAGTTAGACTGGAGGCAGCACAGCCAAGAGAGTTAGATTGGAGGCAGCACAGCCAAGAGAGTTAGACTGGAGGGAGAACATAGTTAGACTAGAGGGAGAACAGAGTTAGCCTAGATGCAGAACAAAGTTAGTCTGTAGGCAGAACAGAGTTAGACTGAAGGCAGAACAGAGTTAGACTGGAGGGAGAACTGAGTTAGACTGGTTGTTGTGGTATTATAAAGTCCTGTTGGTTGTTGTGGTATTATATAGTCCTGTTAGTTATTGTGGTACAGTATTATTTAGTCCTATTGGTTATTGTGGTATTATATAGTTGTCATGACGTTGGCCTGGGGGTTAGGTTTATGACAGTCATAAATACCTCTTCCCCCCTTTTTCCTCTCTCTACCCTACTGAGGTTACATATGCAAAACCCTTGGTTAACATATAGATTCTGGGAACGTCAGAATGTGGGGGGAAATTAACTATATTCTGGTAATCCGACCAATTGAACATATGCGGTGGTACTTAATGCATATGATGTCAGTTCGGTTGTCATCTGAGACATTCTCATCAATGATAAGATGACATAAACTCTACAGTGGAAAGTCTACACATCAGAGTTATCGGATTCACATGGAATTGTTGTTCAATTTAAATGTTTGAATAGGAAATTATTTGTGATGGGGTGAAATGTGATTTTAGCTTCTAAAATGAGAAATATGGATTTTCATAAGACTTTTCAAACACGCCCTAATCTCCCTTCCTATATAAGCCCTTGACGACAACATAACTTCCTGTTCCGGGGAGGAAGGACAACGGTCCCATGTCAGAATGGTTCAGATAATAACTACAGAACGAACATCAGCGTGAGCTTTGGTTGCGAATGGTATGAACTTGGAACTCTTATTCACTACAGAAGTGATACCTCCTAGCCGTTGAGTTAGCGACCGCAGTTGCAAACGCAGGTTAGGAAGGAACAGACAGAGTATCCCATCTACCACACAATAACGTTACTACAACATATCCAATTGACAACCAGAGACATTCTTCAAAGGACTCGGTTGGGCAACACGGCCTTCATCTACCACCAACCTACTGAAGCGCAGCCCAGAGTAAATATTTATTGCATTTCCCTTTTCCAAATGGGCGGTAATTTAGAATGCATAAGATACTGTATTTACGATCAAGTTATGATTAATTGTGTGTATGTGTAATTCTGTGTGATTAGTTAGGTATTTAGTAAATAAAAAATTAAACCCAATTTTGTATTGCTGATTCAAATTCTTAGCCAGGGTTCGTGCAGATAAAATAATGTACAACTTTCAGATGAGACTGAATTGAGGTGACGATTGATATTGACTGCTATTGATGTAAAATATTACTAGGTCTTTAAGAGTTTATTCGGAAAATAACAGCTCTATAAATATTATTTTGTGGTGCCTGACTCTCTAGTAACATTACATTTACATGATTAGCTCAATCAGGTAATAGTAATTACGGATAAATTGTTTTATAGAATAGCATGTCATATTACTTAATCTGGCATAGTCAAAGACACGACACAGTCCTGTTGGTTATTGTGGTATTATATAGTCCTATTGGTTATTATGGTATTATATAGTCCTGTTGGTTATTGTGGTATTATATAGTCCTGTTAGTTATTGTGGTATTATATAGTCCTGTTGGTTATTGTGGTATTATATAGTCCTGTTGGTTATTGTGGTATTATATTGTCCTGTTGGTTATTGTGGTATTATATAGTCCTTTTGGTTATTATGGTATTTATATAGTCCTATTGGTTATTGTGGTATTATATAGTCCTGTTAGTTATTGTGGTATTATATAGTCCTGTTGGTTATTGTGGTACAGTATTATATAGACCTGTTGGTTATTGTGGTATTATATAGTCCTGTTGGTTATTGTGGTATTATATAGTCCTGTTGGTTATTGTGGTACAGTATTATATAGACCTGGTGGTTATTGTGGTATTATATAGACCTGTTGGTTATTGTGGTACAGTATTATATTGTCCTGTTGGTTATTGTGGTACAGTATTATATAGTCCTGTTGGTTATTGTGGTACAGTATTATATTGTCCTGTTGGTTATTGTGGTACAGTATTATATAGACCTGTTGGTTATTGTGGTATTATATAGTCCTGTTGGTTATTGTGGTATTATATAGTCCTGTTGGTTATTGTGGTACAGTATTATATAGACCTGTTGGTTATTGTGGTATTATATAGTCCTGTTGGTTATTGTGGTATTATATAGTCCTGTTGGTTATTGTGGTACAGTATTATATAGACCTGTTGGTTATTGTGGTATTATATAGTCCTGTTGGTTATTGTGGTATTATATAGTCCTGTTGGTTATTGTGGTACAGTATTATATAGACCTGTTGGTTATTGTGGTATTATATAGTCATGTTGGTTATTGTGGTATTATATAGACCTGTTGGTTATTGTGGTATTATATAGTCCTGTTGGTTATTGTGGTATTATATAGTCATATTGGTTATTGTGGTATTATATAGTCCTGTTGGTTATTGTGGTATTATATAGTCCTGTTGGTTATTGTGGTATTATATAGTCCTGTTGGTTATTGTGGTATTATATAGTCCTGTTGGTTATTGTGATATTATATAGTCCTGTTGGTTATTGTGTATTATATAGTCCTGTTGGTTATTGTGGTACAGTATTATATAGTCCTGTTGGTTATTGTGGTATTATCTAGTCATGTTGGTTATTGTGGTATTATATAGTCCTGTTGGTTATTGTGGTACAGTATTATATAGTCCTGTTGGTTATTGTGGTATTATATAGTCCTGTTGGTTATTGTGGTATTATATAGTCCTGTTAGTTATTGTGGTATTATATAGTCCTGTTGGTTATTGTGGTATTATATAGTCCTGTTGGTTATTGTGGTATTATATAGTCCTGTTGGTTATTGTGGTATTATATAGTCCTGTTGGTTATTGTGGTATTATATTGTCCTGTTGGTTATTGTGGTACAGTATTATATAGTCCTGTTGGTTATTGTGGTATTATATAGTCCTGTAGGTTATTGTGGTATTATATAGTCCTATTGGTTATTGTGGTATTATATAGTCCTGTTGGTTATTGTGGTATTATATAGTCCTGTTGGTTATTGTGGTATTATATTGTCCTGTTGGTTATTGTGGTACAGTATTATATAGTCATGTTGGTTATTGTGGTACAGTATTATATAGTCATGTTGGTTATTGTGGTATTATATAGTCCTGTTGGTTATTGTGGTATTATATAGTCCTATTGGTTATTGTGGTATTATATAGTCCTGTTGGTTATTGTGGTATTATATGGTCCTGTTGGTTATTGTGGTATTATATAGTCATGTTGGTTATTGTGGTAATATATAGTCCTGTTGGTTATTGTGTATTATATAGTCCTGTTGGTTATTGTGGTATTATATAGTCCTGTTGGTTATTGTGGTATTATATTGTCCTATTGGTTATTGTGGTATTATATAGTCCTGTTGGTTATTGTGGTATTATCCAGTCCTGTTGGTTATTGTGGTATTATCCAGTCCTGTTGGTTATTGTGGTATTATATAGTCCTGTTGGTTATTGTGTATTATATAGTCCTGTTGGTTATTGTGGTATTATCCAGTCCTGTTGGTTATTGTGGTATTATATAGTCCTGTTGGTTATTGTGTATTATATAGACCTGTTGGTTATTGTGGTATTATATAGTCCTATTGGTTATTGTGGTATTATATAGACCTGTTGGTTATTGTGGTATTATATAGACCTGTTGGTTATTGTGGTATTATATAGTCCTATTGGTTATTGTGGTATTATATAGTCCTGTTGGTTATTGTGGTATTATATAGACCTGTTGGTTATTGTGGTATTATATAGTCCTGTTGGTTATTGTGGTATTATATAGTCCTGTTGGTTATTGTGGTATTATATAGTCCTGTTGGTTATTGTGGTATTATATAGTCCTGTTGGTTATTGTGGTATTATATAGTCCTATTGGTTATTGTGGTATTATATAGTCCTGATGGTTATTGTGGTACAGTATTATATAGACCTGTTGGTTATTGTGGTATTATATAGTCCTGTTAGTTATTGTGGTATTATATAGTCCTGTTGGTTATTGTGGTATTATATAGTCCTGTTGGTTATTGTGGTATTATATAGTCCTGTTAGTTATTGTGGTATTATATAGTCCTGTTGGTTATTGTGGTATTATATAGTCCTGTTAGTTATTGTGGTATTATATAGTCCTGTTAGTTATTGTGGTATTATATAGTCCTGTTGGTTATTGTGGTATTATATAGTCCTGTTAGTTATTGTGGTATTATATAGTCCTGTTAGTTATTGTGGTATTATATAGTCCTGTTAGTTATTGTGGTATTATATAGTCCTGTTGGTTATTGTGGTATTATATAGTCCTGTTGGTTATTGTGGTACAGTATTATATAGACCTGTTGGTTATTGTGGTACAGTATTATATAGTCCTGTTGGTTATTGTGGTATTATATAGTCCTGTTGGTTATTGTGGTATTATATAGTCCTGTTGGTTATTGTGGTATTATATAGTCCTGTTGGTTATTGTGGTATTATATAGTCCTGTTGGTTATTGTGGTATTAAATAGTCCTGTTGGTTATTGTGGTACAGTATTATATCCTGTTGGTTATTGTGGTATTATATAGTCCTGTTGGTTATTGTGGTATTATATAGTCATGTTGGTTATTGTGGTATTATGTAGTCCTGTTGGTTATTGTGGTATTATATAGTCCTGTTGGTTATTGTGGTATTATATTGACCTGTTGGTTATTGTGGTATTATATAGTCCTGTTGGTTATTGTGGTATTATATAGTCCTGTTGGTTATTGTGGTATTATGTAGTCCTGTTGGTTATTGTGGTATTATATAGTCCTGTTGGTTATTGTGGTATTATATAGTCCTGTTGGTTATTGTGGTATTATATAGTCAGGTTGATTGTTGTGGTATTTTAAAGTCCTGTTGGTTATTGTGGTACATTATTATATAGACCTGTTGGTTATTGTGGTATTATAAAGTCCTGTTGGTTGTTGTGGTATTATATAGACCTGTTGGTTGTTGTGGTATTATATAGACCTGTTGGTTGTTGTGGTATTATATAGTCCTGTTGGTTATTGTGGTATTATATAGTCCTGTTGGTTATTGTGGTACAGTTTTATGTAGACCTGTTGGTTATTGTGGTATTATATAGTCCTGTTGGTTATTGTGGTATTATATAGTCCTGTTGGTTATTGTGGTATTATATAGTCCTGTTGGTTATTGTGGTATTATATAGTCCTGTTGGTTATTGTGGTATTATATAGTCCTATTGGTTATTGTGGTATTATATAGTCCTGTTGGTTATTGTGGTACAGTATTATATAGACCTGTTGGTTATTGTGGTATTATATAGTCCTGTTAGTTATTGTGGTATTATATAGTCCTGTTGGTTATTGTGGTATTATATAGTCCTGTTGGTTATTGTGGTATTATATAGTCCTGTTAGTTATTGTGGTATTATATAGTCCTGTTGGTTATTGTGGTATTATATAGTCCTGTTAGTTATTGTGGTATTATATAGTCCTGTTAGTTATTGTGGTATTATATAGTCCTGTTGGTTATTGTGGTATTATATAGTCCTGTTAGTTATTGTGGTATTATATAGTCCTGTTAGTTATTGTGGTATTATATAGTCCTGTTAGTTATTGTGGTATTATATAGTCCTGTTGGTTGTTGTGGTATTATATAGTCCTGTTGGTTATTGTGGTACAGTATTATATAGACCTGTTGGTTATTGTGGTACAGTATTATATAGTCCTGTTGGTTATTGTGGTATTATATAGTCCTGTTGGTTATTGTGGTATTATATAGTCCTGTTGGTTATTGTGGTATTATATAGTCCTGTTGGTTATTGTGGTATTATATAGTCATGTTGGTTATTGTGGTATTAAATAGTCCTGTTGGTTATTGTGGTACAGTATTATATAGACCTGTTGGTTATTGTGGTATTATATAGTCCTGTTGGTTATTGTGGTATTATATAGTCCTGTTGGTTATTGTGGTATTATGTAGTCCTGTTGGTTATTGTGGTATTATATAGTCCTATTGGTTATTGTGGTATTATATAGACCTGTTGGTTATTGTGGTATTATATAGTCCTGTTGGTTATTGTGGTATTATATAGTCCTGTTGGTTATTGTGGTATTATGTAGTCCTGTTGGTTATTGTGGTATTATATAGTCCTGTTGGTTATTGTGGTATTATATAGTCCTGTTGGTTATTGTGGTATTATATAGTCAGGTTGATTGTTGTGGTATTTTAAAGTCCTGTTGGTTATTGTGGTACATTATTATATAGACCTGTTGGTTATTGTGGTATTATAAAGTCCTGTTGGTTGTTGTGGTATTATATAGACCTGTTGGTTGTTGTGGTATTATATAGACCTGTTGGTTGTTGTGGTATTATATAGTCCTGTTGGTTATTGTGGTATTATATAGTCCTGTTGGTTATTGTGGTACAGTTTTATGTAGACCTGTTGGTTATTGTGGTATTATATAGTCCTTTATTATTGTGGTAGTTTTATCTGTTGGTTATTGTGGTATTATATAGTCCTGTTGGTTGTGGTATTATATAGTCCTGTTGTATTATTTTATGTCCTGTTGGTTATTGTGGTATTATGTAGTCCTGTTGGTTATTATGGTACAGTATTATATAGACCTGTTGGTTATTGTGGTATTATATAGTCCTGTTGGTTATTGTGGTATTATGTAGTCCTGTTGGTTAATGTGGTATTATATAGACCTGTTGGTTATTGTGGTATTATATAGTCCTGTTGGTTATTGTGGTATTATATAGTCCTGTTGGTTATTGTGGTATTATATAGACCTGTTGGTTATTATTATATAGTCCTGTTGGTTATTGTGGTATTATATAGTCCTGTTGGTTATTGTGGTATTATATAGTCCTGTTGGTTATTGTGGTATTATATAGTCCTGTTGGTTATTGTGGTATTATATAGACCTGTTGGTTATTGTGGTATTATATAGTCCTGTTGGTTATTGTGGTATTATATAGTCCTGTTACTTATTGTGGTATTATATAGTCCTGTTGGTTATTGTGGTATTATATAGACCTGTTGGTTATTGTGGTACACTATTATATAGTCCTGTTGGTTATTGTGATATTATATAGACCTGTTGGTTATTGTGGTATTATATAGACCTGTTGGTTATTGTGGTATTATATAGTCCTCGGATGGGGCCACAGTGTCTCCTGACCCCTCCTGTCTCAGCCTCCAGTATTTATGCTGCAGTAGTTTATGTGTCGGGGGGCTAGGGTCAGTTTGTTATATCTGGAGTACTTCTCCTGTCCTATTCGGTGTCCTGTGTGAATCTAAGTGTGCGTTCTCTAATTCTCTCCTTCTCTCTTTCTTTCTCTCTCTCGGAGGACCTGAGCCCTAGGACCATGCCCCAGGACTACCTGTAATGATGACTCCTTGCTGTCCCCAGTCCACCTGGCCATGCTGCTGCTCCAGTTTCAACTGGCCTGGGCCCTAGGACCATGTCCCAGGACTACCTGACATGATGACTCCTTGCTGTCCCCAGTCCACCTGGCCATGCTGCTGCTCCAGTTTCAACTGTTCTGCCCTACTATTATTCAACCATGCTGGTCATTTATGAACATTTGAACATCTTGGCCACGTTCTGTTATAATCTCCACCCGGCACAGCCAGAAGAGGACTGGCCACCCCACATATGCTCTCTCTAATTCTCTCTTTCTTTCTCTCTCTCGGAGGACCTGAGCCCTAGGACCGTGCCCCAGGACTACCTGACATGATGACTCCTTGCTGTCCCCAGTCCACCTGACTGTGCTGCTGCTCCAGTTTCAACTGTTCTGCCCTACTATTATTCGACCATGCTGGTCATTTATGAACATTTGAACATCTTGGTCATGTTCTGTTATAATCTCTACATTTACATTACATTTACATTTAAGTCATTTAGCAGACGCTCTTATCCAGAGCGACTTACAAATTGGTGCATTCACCTTATGACATCCAGTGGAGCAGAAACTTTACAATAGTGCATCTACCCGGCACAGCCAGAAGAGGACTGGCCACCCCACATAGCCTGGTTCCTCTCTAGGTTTCTTCCTAGGTTTTGGCCTTTCTAGGGAGTTTTTCCTAGCCACCGTGCTTTTACACCTGCATTGTTTGCTGTTTGGGGTTTTAGGCTGGGTTTCTGTACAGCACTTTGAGATATCAGCTGATGTACAAAGGGCTATATAAATACATTAGATTTGATTTGATTTGATATTGGTTATTGTGGTATTATATAGTCCTGTTGGTTATTGTGGTATTATATAGTCCTGTTGGTTATTGTGGTATTATATAGTCATGTTGGTTATTGTGGTACAGTATTATATAGTCATGTTGGTTATTGTGGTATTATATAGTCCTGTTGGTTATTGTGGTATTATATAGTCATGTTGGTTATTGTGGTACAGTATTATATAGTCCTGTTGGTTATTGTGGTACAGTATTATATAGACCTGTTGGTTATTGTGGTATTATATAGTCCTGTTGGTTATTGTGGTATTATATAGTCCTATTGGTTATTGTGGTATTATATAGTCCTATTGGTTATTGTGGTACAGTTTTATATAGTCCTGTTGGTTGTTGTGGTACAGTTTTATATAGACCTGTTGGTTACTGTGGTATTATATAGACCTGTTGGTTGTTGTGGTATTATATAGTCCTGTTGGTTATTGTGGTACAGTATTATATAGACATGTTGGTTATTGTGGTACAGTATTATATAGTCCCGTTGGTTATTGTGGTATTATATAGTCATGTTGGTTATTGTGGTATTATATAGTCATGTTGGTTATTGTGGTATTATACAGTCATGTTGGTTATTGTGGTATTATATAGTCATGTTGGTTATTGTGGTACAGTATTATATAGTCCTGTTGGTTATTGTGGTGTTATATAGTCCTATTGGTTATTGTGGTATTATACAGTCATGTTGGTTATTGTGTTATTATATAGTCCTGTTGGTTATTATATAGGTTGGTTATATAGTCCTGTTGGTTATTGTGGTATTATATAGTCCTGTTGGTTATTGTGGTACATTGTGTATTATATAGTCCTGTTGGTTATTGTGGTATTATATAGTCCTGTAGGTTATTGTGGTAATATATAGTCATGTTGGTTATTGTGGTATTATATAGTCCTGTTGGTTATTGTGTTATATAGTCCTGTGGTTATTATATTATATAGTCCTGTTGGTTATTGTGGTACAGTATTATATAGTCCTGTTGGTTATTGTGGTATTATATAGTCCTGTTGGTTATTGTGGTACAGTATTATATAGTCCTGTTGGTTATTGTGGTATTATATAGACCTGTTGGTTATTGTGGTATTATATAGTCCTGTTGGTTATTGTGGTATTATATAGTCCTGTTGGTTATTGTGGTATTATATAGTCATGTTGGTTATTGTGGTACAGTATTATATAGTCCTGTAGGTTATTGTGGTATTATATAGTCCTGTTGGTTATTGTGGTATTATATAGTCCTGTTGGTTATTGTGGTATTATATAGTCCTGTTGGTTATTGTGGTATTATATAGTCCTGTTGGTTATTGTGGTACATTATTATATAGACCTGTTGGTTATTGTGGTATTATAAAGTCCTGTTGGTTGTTGTGGGATTATATTGACCTGTTGGTAGTTGTGGTATTATATAGTCCTGTTGGTTATTGTGGTACAGTATTATATAGTCCTATTGGTTATTGTGGTATTATATAGACCTGTTGGTTGCTGTGGTATTATATAGTCCTGTTGGTTATTGTGGTACAGTTTTATGTAGACCTGTTGGTTATTGTGGTATTATGTAGTCATGTTGGTTATTGTGGTATTATATAGTCCTGTTGGTTATTGTGGTACAGTTTTATGTAGACCTGTTGGTTATTGTGGTATTATATAGTCCTGTTGGTTATTGTGGTATTATATAGTCCTGTTGGTTATTGTGGTATTATATAGTCCTGTTGGTTATTGTGATATTATATAGTCCTGTTGGTTATTGTGGTATTATATAGTCCTGTTGGTTATTGTGGTATTATATAGTCCTGTTGGTTATTGTGGTATTATATAGTCCTGTTGGTTATTGTGGTATTATATAGTCCTGTTGGTTATTGTGGTATTATATAGTCATGTTGGTTATTGTGGTACAGTATTATATAGTCCTGTAGGTTATTGTGGTATTATATAGTCCTGTTGGTTATTGTGGTATTATATAGTCATGTTGGTTATTGTGGTATTATATAGTCCTGTTGGTTATTGTGGTACAGTATTATATTGTCCTATTGGTTATTGTGGTATTATATAGACCTGTTGGTTGCTGTGGTATTATATAGTCCTGTTGGTTATTGTGGTACAGTATTATATAGTCCTGTAGGTTATTGTGGTATTATATAGTCCTGTTGGTTATTGTGGTATTATATAGACCTGTTGGTTATTGTGGTATTATATAGTCCTGTTGGTTATTGTGGTACAGTATTATATAGTCCTGTAGGTTATTGTGGTATTATATAGTCCTGTTGGTTATTGTGGTATTATATAGACCTGTTGGTTATTGTGGTATTATATAGTCCTGTTGGTTATTGTGGTATTATATAGTCCTGTTGGTTATTGTGTATTATATAGACCTGTTGGTTATTGTGGTATTATATAGTCCTGTTGGTTATTGTGGTATTATATAGTCCTGTTGGTTATTGTGGTATTATATAGTCCTGTTGGTTATTGTGGTATTATATAGTCCTGTTGGTTATTGTGGTATTATATAGTCCTGTTGGTTATTGTGGTATTATATAGTCATGTTGGTTATTGTGGTACAGTATTATATAGTCCTGTAGGTTATTGTGGTATTATATAGTCCTGTTGGTTATTGTGGTATTATATAGTCATGTTGGTTATTGTGGTATTATATAGTCCTGTTGGTTATTGTGGTACAGTATTATATTGTCCTATTGGTTATTGTGGTATTATATAGACCTGTTGGTTGCTGTGGTATTATATAGTCCTGTTGGTTATTGTGGTACAGTATTATATAGTCCTGTAGGTTATTGTGGTATTATATAGTCCTGTTGGTTATTGTGGTATTATATAGACCTGTTGGTTATTGTGGTATTATATAGTCCTGTTGGTTATTGTGGTACAGTATTATATAGTCCTGTAGGTTATTGTGGTATTATATAGTCCTGTTGGTTATTGTGGTATTATATAGACCTGTTGGTTATTGTGGTATTATATAGTCCTGTTGGTTATTGTGGTATTATATAGTCCTGTTGGTTATTGTGTATTATATAGACCTGTTGGTTATTGTGGTATTATATAGTCCTGTTGGTTATTGTGGTATTATATAGTCCTGTTGGTTATTGTGGTATTATATAGTCCTGTTGGTTATTGTGGTATTATATAGTCATGTTGGTTATTGTGGTATTATACAGTCATGTTGGTTATTGTGGTATTATATAGTCATGTTGGTTATTGTGGTATTATATAGACCTGTTGGTTATTGTGGTATTATATAGTCCTGTTGGTTATTGTGGTATTATATAGTCATGTTGGTTATTGTGGTACAGTATTATATAGTCCTGTTGGTTATTGTGGTGTTATATAGTCCTATTGGTTGTTGTGGTATTATATAGACCTGTTGGTTATTGTGGTATTCTATAGTCCTGTTGGTTATTGTGGTATTATATAGTCATGTTGGTTATTGTGGTATTATATAGTCCTGTTGGTTATTGTGGTATTATATAGTCCTGTTGGTTATTGTGGTACAGTATTATATAGTCCTGTAGGTTATTGTGGTATTATATAGTCCTGTTGGTTATTGTGGTAATATATAGTCATGTTGGTTATTGTGGTATTATATAGTCCTGTTGGTTATTGTGGTATTATATAGTCCTGTTGGTTATTGTGGTACAGTATTATATAGTCCTGTTGGTTATTGTGGTATTATATAGTCCTGTTGGTTATTGTGGTACAGTATTATATAGTCCTGTTGGTTATTGTGGTATTATATAGACCTGTTGGTTATTGTGGTATTATATAGTCCTGTTGGTTATTGTGGTATTATATAGTCCTGTTGGTTATTGTGGTATTATATAGTCATGTTGGTTATTGTGGTACAGTATTATATAGTCCTGTAGGTTATTGTGGTATTATATAGTCCTGTTGGTTATTGTGGTATTATATAGTCCTGTTGGTTATTGTGGTATTATATAGTCCTGTTGGTTATTGTGGTATTATATAGTCCTGTTGGTTATTGTGGTACATTATTATATAGACCTGTTGGTTATTGTGGTATTATAAAGTCCTGTTGGTTGTTGTGGGATTATATTGACCTGTTGGTAGTTGTGGTATTATATAGTCCTGTTGGTTATTGTGGTACAGTATTATATAGTCCTATTGGTTATTGTGGTATTATATAGACCTGTTGGTTGCTGTGGTATTATATAGTCCTGTTGGTTATTGTGGTACAGTATTATATAGTCCTATTGGTTATTGTGGTATTATGTAGTCATGTTGGTTATTGTGGTATTATATAGTCCTGTTGGTTATTGTGGTACAGTTTTATGTAGACCTGTTGGTTATTGTGGTATTATATAGTCCTGTTGGTTATTGTGGTATTATATAGTCCTGTTGGTTATTGTGGTATTATATAGTCCTGTTGGTTATTGTGATATTATATAGTCCTGTTGGTTATTGTGGTATTATATAGTCCTGTTGGTTATTGTGGTATTATATAGTCCTGTTGGTTATTGTGGTATTATATAGTCCTGTTGGTTATTGTGGTATTATATAGTCATGTTGGTTATTGTGGTACAGTATTATATAGTCCTGTAGGTTATTGTGGTATTATATAGTCCTGTTGGTTATTGTGGTATTATATAGTCATGTTGGTTATTGTGGTATTATATAGTCCTGTTGGTTATTGTGGTACAGTATTATATTGTCCTATTGGTTATTGTGGTATTATATAAACCTGTTGGTTGCTGTGGTATTATATAGTCCTGTTGGTTATTGTGGTACAGTATTATATAGTCCTGTAGGTTATTGTGGTATTATATAGTCCTGTTGGTTATTGTGGTATTATATAGACCTGTTGGTTATTGTGGTATTATATAGTCCTGTTGGTTATTGTGGTACAGTATTATATAGTCCTGTAGGTTATTGTGGTATTATATAGTCCTGTTGGTTATTGTGGTATTATATAGTCCTGTTGGTTATTGTGGTACAGTATTATATAGACCTGTTGGTTATTGTGGTACAGTATTATATAGTCCTGTTGGTTATTGTGGTATTATATAGTCCTGTTGGTTATTGTGGTATTATATAGTCCTGTTGGTTATTGTGGTATTATCCAGTCCTGTTGGTTATTGTGGTATTATATAGTCCTGTTGGTTGTTGTGGTATTATATAGTCCTGTTGGTTATTGTGGTATTATATAGTCCTGTTGGTTATTGTGGTATTATATAGTTATATTGGTTATTGTGGTATTATATAGTCCTGTTGGTTATTATGGTATTATATAGTCCTGTTGGTTATTGTGGTACAGGATTGTATAGTCCAGGCAATCTCCTTCACCCTATCATGAACCCTGGTTAACACTTGAACCTCCTTAGGCCACTGACTTTGATTTTGTAAATAATCAAAATACCCCCTTCCCCATAAAAAGAAATGTCCTGTTCCTTCCCTGACTATTCCTTGATGTTTGTATTTTTCTCTGCTCTGTCAGAATATAGAAATCACAAACAGAACATTATTTAGAGCCTTTTAACCTTTTCTTTGACACCTATTCCCATCTTAACCCACCAAGACAATGTGCTGTAGGACGTTGGTACTCAGCCAGGCTCCAAGACAATGTGTTGTAGGACGTTGGTACCCAGCCAGGCTCCAAGACAATGTGTTGTAGGACGTTGGTACCCAACCAGGCTCCAAGACAATGTGCTGTAGGACGTTGGTACCCAGCCAGGCTCCAAGACAATGTGTTGTAGGACGTTGGTACCCAACCAGGCTCCAAGACAATGCTGTAGGACGTTGGTACCAAAAGACAATGTGCTGTAGGATGTTGGTACCCAGTCAGGCTCCAAGACAATGTGCTGTAGGACGTTGGTACCCAGCCAGGCTCCAAGACAATGTGCTGTAGGATGTTGGTACCCAGCCAGGCTCCAAGACGATGTCCTGTAGGACGTTGGTACCCAGCTAGGCTCCAAGACAATGTGTTGTAGGACGTTGGTACCCAACCAGGCTCCAAGACAATGTGCTGTAGGACGTTGGTACCCAGCCAGGCTCCAAGACAATGTGTTGTAGGACGTTGGTACCCAGCCAGGCTCCAAGACAATGTGCTGTAGGACGTTGGTACCCAGCCAGGCTCCAAGACAATGTGTTGTAGGACCATGGTACCCAGCCAGGCTCCAAGACAATGTGCTGTAGGATGTTGGTACCCAGCCAGGCTCCAAGACAATATGCTGTAGGACGTTGGTACCCAGCCAGGCTCCAAGACAATGTGCTGTAGGACGTTGGTACCCAGTCAGGCTCCAAGACAATGTTCTGCAGGACGTTGGTACCCAGACAGGCACTAACGTGTCTCTCTTTCCTCAGTGAATGAATGGCAAACAGATGAATGGGCGATAATTGTGCACATTACTTTACAATTGAATTTAAATGAGGCCTAACTGAATGATAAGGAGGGTGAAGAGGTTGTTTTAATTTACAAGACAGTAGTGTAATGAGTTTGTGTTATTCATATGTATCATCTTTGGTGCTCATGTTAATAATTTGACTTGGGAAACAAATCATGCTAGTCTGCCTGCACAGCCGGCCCATTGAAACTACACCTAAACTATACCAAAACTTATTCCAAACATAAAAAAGGTTTGCCTATACGCTTTAGTCACGCAGGTGCCATTTTGAAACGAAAGTGACCATTAGTGAGGTCGGGCACTGATGTTGGGCGATTATAGTCCTGCCTCGCAGTCAGTGTTCCAATTCATCCCAAATGTGTTCAATTGGGCTGAGGGCTCTTTGCAGGCCAGTCAAGTTCTTCCACATTGATCTCAACAAACCATTTCTGTATGGACCTCGCTTTGTCATGCTGAAACAGGTAAGGGCCTTCCCCAAACTGTTGCCACAAAGCACAAAATTGTCTAGAATGCAATTGTACGCTGTACCTTTAAGATTTCCCTTCACTGAAAATAAGGGGCCCGAACCATGAAAAACAGCCCCAGACGATTATTCATCCTCCACCAAACTTTACAGTTGGCACTATGCATTGGGCAGGTAGTGTTCTCCTGGCATCCGCCGGACTGCCAGTTGGTGAAGCGTGATTCATCATTCCAGAGAACGAGTTTCCACTGCTCCTTAATCCAATGGCGGCACCCTTTACACCACTCCAGCCGAGACTTGGCGTTCTGCATGGTGATCTTAGGCTTGTGTTTGGCTGGTCGGCCATGGAAACCCATTTCATGAAGCTTCAGACAAACAGTTCTTAACATGACGTTGCTTCCAGAGGCAGTTTGGAACTCGGTAGTGAGTGTTGCAACCGAGGAAAGACAATTTTTAGCACTCAGCGGCCCCATTCTGTGAGCTTGTGTGGCCTACCACTTTGCGGCTTAGCCATTGTTGCTCATAGACGTTTCCACTTCGCAATAAAAGCACTTACAGTTGACCAGGGAAGCCCTAGCAGAGCAGAAATTTGACGAACAGACATGTTGGAAAGGTGGCATCCTATGACGGTGCCACGTTGAAAGTCACAGAGCCCTTTAGGAAGGCCATTCTACTGCCAATGTTTGTCTCTGGAGACTGTATGGCTGTGTCCTCGATTTATACACCTGTCAGTAATTGGTGTGGCTGAAATAGCTGATCCCACTAATTTGAAGGGCTGTCCACATTCTTTTGTAAATTTAGTGTATCTTATTTGAAAGCATTACTGAAAGCATTCAGGCATTGTTATATACAACCTTTGTAGCTACGTAGTTAGAACATTTTCTTTGTTGGTTCTGAGGCAGTGCTTGTCATCTGGTTCAAGTATGGTTTCACAGTCAGTATGAGGTCATTTTTGCTCAGGGTGAAAGAATGATCCGCCAATAATTCAGCTAGTTTGCTGGTCCTTTAGGTAAAGGGGGGTGTCAATTGAATATGGTAGTGTCTACATGCAAATAGGATAAGACTACTATAGAAAAAGCAAGATAATGTATTTGGATGCAGGACTCGAATGGCAAGTGTGTTGGTATGCATTCTAGTCGTGCGCTAGGATGCCACGAACTGCACAATCCACAAATGGAAGGTACTGTTTGTGTGTAAAATGTACGCAGTTCCCTTTTTAATTTGCCTCCAGAATAAAACAATTTTAATTCATCAATAGCCACTTTCGCTGAGTTGACATCCCATTATATTCAGCCTGTTTCAGTTCGCAACATGATTTCAAATCTGCTTGCTAAACTCGCTGCTGAAATGCAAATTATTCATGGATTTTCAGTTAGTAGACCCACAATGATATGGATTTTGAATTAGATTTAATAGACCCACAATGATATGGATTTTAAATTAGATTTAATAGACCCACAATGATATGGATATAAATTAGATTTAATAAACCCAAATGGAATAATGTTGGCCCTACCAGACAGTTAATTTAATACTTAGTAGTATTCAAAAAAACTAAAACATCACTACAAAAATCCATAAATCTATGCAGTATCACCTATGTTTTTTTCATTGTTTTGCTTTTGTTTTCTGCCTTGTTCTAGCCTTAGTTAATGCATTGTGGGATTGAATGGCCAATCCATATCATTATCTGTTCTTTGATACACCCTAATGTTGTATTGAAATAAGTATTAGGTCTTCTTGTCTAACTTCTCTTTTTACTTTGTTTCCAGGTGGAGTTCTCCTCTTAAAGTCCAATAATGGAGACGAAATGCAATAATTATTTCCTTGAGAGTCTGAAAAGCGGGCGGACATGAAGTCCAAGTTGGACCACTTCTTATTTGAGCACTTCCTGCCAGCCCTGTGTAGGTACAGAGAAAGAAGACCCACACGGGTAGGAGGAGACGGGCTACCCTGGTGCCATGGTGTTACTACATAATTGTGTATACTTGATTCATTGATTTACATGAGTTGACTTTGAAATGTGTTTATAATTCCCATTTCATGACTGAAGGCCCTAAAAATTGTGAAAGATCCCAGCCACCCCAGTCATAGACTGTTCTCTCTACTACCGCATGGCAAGCGGTACCGGAGTGCCAAGTCTAGGACCAAAAGGATTCTCAACAGTATTTACTCCCAAGCCATAAGACTCCTGTCATGACTGTCCTGATCAGGTCAGGTTACAGGAGACGACAACCCTACAGATTATCTCTCAACCCCAACAGAGGAGGAGAGATCTAGGGGTCTGAAGATGTGGGGGTTTTATGACCCCTCACACCCCTGGTAAATCTCAGGCCACAGACAAATTCCTTTGTCCTGTTACTATGGAGAACCAACCTCAGAACATTAAACATGAAATAAAGGGACTTTGGAACCATGGTTCCCGTCAGCCACAATGGTGGTCGTGACGATAGATGATACATTTACATTTACATTTAAGTCATTTAGCAGACGCTCTTATCCAGAGCGACTTACAAATTGGTGCATTCACCTTATGACATCCAGTGGAGCAGCCACTTTACAATAGTGCATATTTTAAGGGGGGGGGGGGGTGAGAAGGATTACTTTATCCTATCCTAGGTATTCCTTAAAGAGGTGGGGTTTCAGGTGTCTCCGGAAGGTGGTGATTGACTCCGCTGTCCTGGCGTCGTGAGGGCGTTTGTTCCACCATTGGGGGGCCAGAGCAGCGAACAGTTTTGACTGGGCTGAGCGGGAACTGTACTTCCTCAGTGGTAGGGAGGCGAGCAGGCCAGAGGTGGATGAACGCAGTGCCCTTGTTTGGGTGTAGGGCCTGATCAGAGCCTGGAGGTACTGAGGTGCCGTTCCCCTCACAGCTCCGTAGGCAAGCACCATGGTCTTGTAGCGGATGCGTGCTTCAACTGGAAGCCAGTGGAGAGAGCGGAGGAGCGGGGTGACGTGAGAGAACTTGGGAAGGTTGAACACCAGACGGGCTGCGGCGTTCTGGATGAGTTGAAGGGGTTTCATGGCACAGGCAGGGAGCCCAGCCAACAGCGAGTTGCAGTAATCCAGACGGGAGATGACAAGTGCCTGGATTAGGACCTGCGCCGCTTCCTGTGTGATGCAGGGTCGTACTCTGCGGATGTTGTAGAGCATGAACCTACAGGAACGGGCCACCGCCTTGATGTTAGTTGAGAACGACAGGGTGTTGTCCAGGATCACGCCAAGGTTCTTAGCGCTCTGGGAGGAGGACACAGTGGAGTTGTCAACCGTGATGGCGAGATCATGGAACGGGCAGTCCTTCCCCGGGAGGAAGAGCAGCTCCATCTTGCCGAGGTTCAGCTTGAGGTGGTGATCCGTCATCCACACTGATATGTCTGCCAGACATGCAGAGATGCGATTCGCCACCTGGTCATCAGAAGGGGGAAAGGAGAAGATTAATTGTGTGTCGTCTGCATAGCAATGATAGGAGAGACCATGTGAGGTTATGACAGAGCCAAGTGACTTGGTGTATAGCGAGAATAGGAGAGGGCCTAGAACAGAGCCCTGGGGGACACCATTGGTGAGAGCACGTGGTGAGGAGCCGGATTCTCGCCACGCCACCTGGTAGGAGCGACCTGTCAGGTAGGACGCAATCCAAGCGTGGGCCGCGCCGGAGATGCCCAACTCGGAGAGGGTGGAGAGGAGGATCTGATGGTTCACAGTATCGAAGGCAGCCGATAGGTCTAGAAGGATGAGAGCAGAGGAGAGAGAGTTAGCTTTAGCAGTGCGGAGCGCCTCCGTGATACAGAGAAGAGCAGTCTCAGTTGAATGACTAGTCTTGAAACCTGACTGATTTGGATCAAGAAGGTCATTCTGAGAGAGATAGCGGGAGAGCTGGCCAAGGACGGCACGTTCAAGAGTTTTGGAGAGAAAAGAAAGAAGGGATACTGGTCTGTAGTTGTTGACATCGGAGGGATCGAGTGTAGGTTTTTTCAGAAGGGGTGCAACTCTCGCTCTCTTGAAGACGGAAGGGACGTAGCCAGCGGTCAGGGATGAGTTGATGAGCGAGGTGAGGTAAGGGAGAAGGTCTCCGGAAATGGTCTGGAGAAGAGAGGAGGGGATAGGGTCAAGCGGGCAGGTTGTTGGGCGGCCGGCTGTCACAAGACGCGAAATTTCATCTGGAGAGAGAGGGGAGAAAGAGGTCAGAGCACAGGGTAGGGCAGTGTGAGCAGAACCAGCGGTGTCGTTTGACTTAGCAAACGAGGATCGGATGTCGTCGACCTTCTTTTCAAAATGGTTGACGAAGTCATCTGCAGAGAGGGAGGAGGGGGGGGAGAGGGAGGAGGATTCAGGAGGGAGGAGAAGGTGGCAAAGAGCTTCCTAGGGTTAGAGGCAGATGCTTGGAATTTAGAGTGGTAGAAAGTGGCTTTAGCAGCAGCGACAGAAGAGGAAAATGTAGAGAGGAGGGAGTGAAAGGATGCCAGGTCCGCAGGGAGGCGAGTTATCCTCCATTTCCGCTCGGCTGCCCGGAGCCCTGTTCTGTGAGCTCGCAATGAGTCGTCGAGCCACGGAGCGGGAGGGGAGGACCGAGCCTGCCTGGAGGATAGGGGACATAGAGAGTCAAAGGATGCAGAAAGGGAGGAGAGGAGGGTTGAGGAGGCAGAATCAGGAGATAGGTTGGAGAAGGTTTGAGCAGAGGGAAGAGATGATAGGATGGAAGAGGAGAGAGTAGCGGGGGAGAGAGAGCGAAGGTTGGGACGGCGCGATACCATCCGAGTAGGGGCAGTGTGGGAAGTGTTGGATGAGAGCGAGAGGGAAAAGGATACAAGGTAGTGGTCGGAGACTTGGAGGGGAGTTGCAATGAGGTTAGTGGAAGAACAGCATCTAGTAAAGATGAGGTCGAGCGTATTGCCTGCCTTGTGAGTAGGGGGAAGGTGAGAGGGAGAGGTCAAAAGAGGAGAGGAGTGGAAAGAAGGAGGCAGAGAGGAATGAGTCAAAGGTAGACGTGGGGAGGTTAAAGTCGCCCAGAACTGTGAGAGGTGAGCCGTCCTCAGGAAAGGAGCTTATCAAGGCATCAAGCTCATTGATGAACTCTCCGAGGAACCTGGAGGGCGATAAATGATAAGGATGTTAAGCTTGAAAGGGCTGGTAACTGTGACAGCATGGAATTCAAAGGAGGCGATAGACAGATGGGTACGGGAGAAAGAGAGAATGACCACTTGGGAGAGATGAGGATCCCGGTGCCACCACCCCGCTGACCAGAAGCTCTCGGGGTGTGCGAGAACACGTGGGCGGACGAAGAGAGAGCAGTAGGAGTAGCAGTGTTATCTGTGGTGATCCATGTTTCCGTCAGTGCCAAGAAGTCGAGGGACTGGAGGGAGGCATAGGCTGAGATGAACTCTGCCTTGTTGGCCGCAGATCGGCAGTTCCAGAGGCTACCGGAGACCTGGAACTCCATGTGGGTCTGCGCTGGGACCACCAGATTAGGGTGGCCGCGGCCACGCGGTGTGGAGCGTTTGTATGGTCTGTGCAGAGAGGAGAGAACAGGGATAGACAGACACATAGTTGACAGGCTACAGAAGAGGCTACGCTAATGCAAAGGAGATTGGAATGACAAGTGGACTACACGTCTCGAATGTTCAGAAAGTTGAGCTTACGTAGCAAGAATCTTATTGACTAAAATGATTAAAAATGATACAGTACTGCTGAAGTAGGCTAGCTGGCAGTGGCTGCGTTGTTGACTTTGTAGGCTAGCTGGCAGTGGCTGCGTTGTTGATTCGGGGGCTAGCTGGCTAGCTAGCAGTGTTGATTACGTTACGTTGCTTTAAAAGAACGACAATAGCTGGCTAGGTAACCTAGAAAATCGCTCTAGACTACACAATTATCTTTGATACAGAGACGGCTATGTAGCTAGCTATGTAGCTAGCTACGATCAAACAAATCAAACCGTTGTACTGTAATGAAATGAAATGAAAATGTGATACTACCTGTGGAGCGAGGCGGAATGCGACGGGGTTGTTAAGTTCTATTCGGTAGACGTTGGCTAGCTGTTGGCTAGCTAGCAGTGTCTCCTACGTTAAGGACGACAAATAGCTGGCTAGCTAACCTCGGTAAATTAAGATAATCACTCTAAAACTACACACTCTAAACTACACAATTATCTTGGATACGAAGACAGCAAAGACAACTATGTAGCTAGCTAACACTACACTAATCAAGTCGTTCAGTTGAGGGTAATAGCACTACAGTGCTGCTATACGGTAGACGGTGGACGTTAGCTAGCTGGCTAGCTGCTGGGCAGATAGCAGTGTAGGCTACGTTAGGACGACGAAATACGATAATTACGCAATTATCTTTGATACAAAGACGGCTATGTAGCTAGCTAAGAAGAAATTGCTAAGATTAGACAAATCAAACCGTTGTACTATAATGAAATGTAATGAAATGTAATGAAAAGTTATACTACCTGCAGACCGAAGTGCGTATGCGACTGCTCGCTCCAACCCGGAAGTATGCAAGATTTCCCTCACGCGAAGCGCAAATCCCTATTAAAAGACGCATACTGTAAATGACAACCCTCTAAACGCTTCGCGTGTCCGAATGAAAATGATTAAATAGATGATTAAAGTGACTATGCGTATATGATGAACAGAGAGTAGCAGTAACATAAAAGAGGGGTTGGCAGTTGGTGGGACACGATGCAGATAGGCCGGTTAGCCAATGTGTGGGAGCACTGGTTGGTGTGGCCAATTGAGGTAGTATGTACTTGAATGTATAGTTAAAGTGACTATGCATATAAGATAAACAGAGAGTAGCAGCAGCGTAAAAGAGGGGTTGGGGGTGGGCACACAATGCAAATAGTCCGGGTAACCATTTGATTACCTGTCCAGGAGTCTTATGGCTTGGGGGTAAAAACTGTTGAGAAGCCTTTTTGTTCTAGACTTGGCACTCCGGTACTGCTTGCCATGCGGTAGTAGAGAGAACAGTCTATGACTGGGGTGGCTGGGGTCTTTGACCATTTTTAGGGCCTTCCTCCTCCCTTCCTTCCTCTGTAGAGGTCCTGGATGGCAGGCAGCTTTGCCCCAGTGATTTACTGGGCCGTACGCACTACCCTCTGAAGTGCCTTGCTCTCGATGTTGCAGCTGTAGAACCCTTTGAGGATCTCAGGACCCATGACAAATCTTTTTAGTTTCCTGAGGGGGAATAGGCTTTGTCGTGCCCTCTTCACTACTGTCTTGATGTGTTTGGACCAATCTAGTTTGTTGTTCATGTGGACACTAAGGAATTTGCTCCACCACAGCCCCGTCAATGAGAATGGGGACGTGCTCGGTGCTCCTTTTCCTGTAGTCCACAATCATCTCCTTAGTCTTGGTTACGTTGAGGGATAGGTTGGGGGCGGCCTGTCAGGAATTCCAGGATCCAGTTGCAGAGGGAGGTGTTTAGTCCCAGGATCCTTAACTTAGTGATGAGCTTTGAGGGCACTATGGTGTTGGACGCTGAGCTGTAGTCAATGAACAGCAGTCTCACATAGGTGTTCCTTTTGTCCAGGTGGGAAAGGGCAGGGTGGAGTGCAATAGAGATTGCATCATCTGTGGATTTGTTTGGGCGGTATGCACATTGGAGTGGGTCTAGGGTTTCTGGGATAATGGTATTGATGTGAGCCATGACCAGCCTTTCAAAGCACTTCATGGCTACGGACGTGAGTGCTACGTGTCTGTAGTCATTTAAAGGGTAGTTTAGCGGAAGGAATAAGGTAGCCCAGGTTGGATGGGAGGGAAAGGCTAGTTTAGTTTAGGTTGGAAGGGAAAGGAATTTAGTGGAAGGAATAAGGTAGCCAGGTTGGATGGGAGGGAAAGGCTAGTTTAGTTAATAAGTGGGTTGGAAGGAATTTAAAGGTAAGGTAGCCCAGGTTGGATGGGAGGGAAAGGCTAGTTTAGTGGAAGGAATAAGGTAGCCCAGGTTGGATGGGAGGGAAAGGCTAGTTTAGTGGAAGTAATAAGGTAGCCCAGGTTGGATGGGAGGGAAAGGCTAGTTTAGTGGAAGGAATAAGGTAGCCCAGGTTGGATGGGAGGGAAAGGCTATTTTAGTGGAAGGAATAAGGCAGCCCAGGTTGGATGGGAGGGAAAGGCTAGTTTAGTGGAAGGAATAAGGTAGCCCAGGTTGGATGGGAGGGAAAGGCTAGTTTAGTGGAAGGAATAAGGTAGCCCAGGTTGGATGGGAGGGAAAGGCTAGTTTTAGTGGAAGGAATAAGGCAGCCCAGGTTGGATGGGAGGGAAAGGCTAGTTTAGTGGAAGGAATAAGGTAGCCCAGGTTGGATGGGAGGGAAAGGCTAGTTTAGTGGAAGGAATAAGGTAGCCCAGGTTGGATGGGAGGGAAAGGCTAGTTTAGTGGAAGGAATAAGGTAGCCCAGGTTGGATGGGAGGGAAAGGCTAGTTTAGTGGAAGGAATAAGGTAGCCAGCTTTTTAAGAAGGCCTCTGGAATCAGTTGATGCATTACTCTTTATTCTAACTCAGCGCTGGACACAAAGGGGTTTTATTGACAGTGTAAGTAAAAGGTAGCTGAATGGTAGGAATTGTCCAGTAATGAAAGGGTTTCGCATTTCAGATAAATGAAATACTGGACCCAAGCCTATAGTGTAGGGGGAGAGAGAGGGAGATCTGGGGGAGAGAGAGGAGATCTGGGGGAGAGAGAGGCTGGGGGAGAGCTGGGGGAGAGAGATCTGGGGGAGAGAGAGGAGAGATCTGGGGGAGAGAGAGGGAGAGGTGGGGGAGAGAGAGGGAGATCTGGGGGAGAGAGAGGGATTGGTGGGGGAGAGAGATCTGGGGGAGGAGATCTGGGGGAGAGAGAGGGGGAGGTGGGGGAGAGAGAGAGAGGTGGGGGGGGAGAGGGAGGGATCTGGGGGAGAGAGAAGGAGAGCTGGGGGAGAGAGAGGGAGAGGTGGGGAGAGAGAGGGAGATCTGGGGAGACAGAAGGAGAGCTGGGGGAGGAAGAGGGAGAGGTGGGGGAGAAAGAGTGAGAGGTGGGGGGAGAAGGAGAGCTGGAGCGAGAGAGAGGGAAAGGTAGGGGAGAGAGGGAGAGAGAGGGAGAGCTGGGGGTGAGAGAGAGGGAGAGTTGGGGGGAGAGAGAGGGAGATCTGGGGGATAGAGAGGGAGATCTTTGGGGAGAGAGAGGGAGAGAGAGAGGAAGATCTGGGGGAAGAGAGGGAGAGTTGGGGGAGAGAGAGGGAGAGCTGGGGGAGAGAGAGGGAGAGGTGGGGGAGAAAGAGAGAGGAAGAGGTGGGGGAGAGAGAAGGAGCTTCTGGGGGAGAGAGAGGGAGAGGTGGGGGGAGAGAGATGGAGATCAGGGGTGAGAGAAAGGGAGAGGTGGGGGGCAGAGTGAAAGGTGGGGGAGAGAGAGGGAGAGCTGGGGGAGAGAGAGGGAGAGGGGTGGTGAGAAAGAGGGAGAGGGGTGGTGAGAAAGAGGGAGAGGTGGGGGAGAGAGAGGGAGAGCTGGGGGAGAGAGAGGAAGAGGTGGGGGAGAGAGAGGGAGAGGTGGGGGGAGAGAGAGGAATATCTGGGGGAGAGAGAGGGTGAGTTGGGGGAGAGAGAGGGAGAGCTGGGGGAGAGAGAGGGAGAGGTGGGGGAGAGAGAGGGAGAGGTGGGGGAGAAAGAGGGAGAGGTGAGACAGAGAGAGGGAGAGGTGGGGGGGAGAGAGAGGGAGATTCTGGGGGAAAGAGAGGGAGAGGTGGGGGAGAGATATGGAGATCAGGAGTGAGAGAAAGGGAGAGAGAGGCAGAGGTGGGGGAGAGAGAGGCAGAGCTGGGGGAGAGAGAGGGGGAGAGCTGGGGGAGAGAGAGGCAGAGCTGGGGGAGAGAGAGGGAGAGCTGGGGAGAGAGAGGGAGAGGGGGGGGGTGGGGGAGAGGGGGAGCTGGGGGAGAGAGAGGAGAGCTGGGGGAGAGAGAGGAGAGAGGAGAGCTGGGGAGAGAGAGGGAGAGAGAAGGAGCTGGGAGAGTCTATGGCTTTTACCTCCAGTCCCTACAGTATGGTTAAGCAGGAGTTGGCATAAAGAGATTCATGTTCAATTTCACAGAGAGCAGCCAGTGCTCTAGAACCATTTTAACACTCCAGATAAATATATTGATTATAATAAACCATCAGTCATTAAAGATTGTCTCATGGGAAAAGCCTTTTAGTCTCCTGGTAGAATATGCATTCATATGGCAGAATAACTCCACAGTTCATCGAAGAGTCTAAGATGTGAAAGTCATTTGTTTTACTGTTCAGGGAAAATGGTCTGGTTCCACTGGAATAACTAGAGATTATGTAATCAGATGTTATTCATGGTACTTCTGGACTGTAAGAAACAAGAAACCTGGCTTAAAGGACAAACAGGTCTGGGACCTGGGCTAAAGGACAAACAGGTCTGGGACCTGGGCTAAAGGACAAACAGGACTACTGATCTGATTTGGTTAGGTAGTGAGGAGGACAACTGATCTGATGTGGTGAGGTAGTAAGGAGGACTACTGATCTGGACTGATGTGGTGAGGTAATGAGGAGGACTACTGATATGATGTGGTGAGGTAGTAAGGAGGACTACTGATCTGATGTGGTGAGGTAGTGAGGAGGACTACTGATGTGGTGAGGTAGTGAGCAGTACTACTGATCTGGACTGATGTGAGGAGGACTACTGATCTGATGTGGTGAGGTAGTGAGGAGGACTACTGATCTGATGTGTTGAGGTAGTGAGGAGGACTACTGATCTGATGTGGTGAGGTAGTGAGGAGAGTACTGATCTGATCTGATGAGGTAGTGAGGAGGACTACTGATCTGATGTGGTGAAGTACTGAGGAGGACTACTGATCTGGTGAGGTAGTGAGGAGGACTACTGATCTGATCTGATGTGGTGAGGTAGTGAGGAGGACTACTGATCTGATGTGTTGAGGTAGTGAGGAGGACTACTGATCTGATGTGGTGAGGTAGTGAGGAGGACTACTGATCTGATCTGATGTGGTGAGGTAGTGAGGAGGACTACTGATCTGCTGTGGTGAGGTAGTGAGGAGGACTACTGATCTGATCTGCTGTGGTGAGGTAGTGAGGAGGACTAATGATCTGCTGTGGTGAGGTAGTGAGTAGGACTACTGATCTGATGTGGTGAGGTAGTGAGGAGGACTACTGATCTGATCTGCTGTGGTGAGGTAGTGAGGAGGACTACTGATCTGCTGTGGTGAGGTAGTGAGTAGGACTACTGATCTGCTGTGGTGAGGTAGTGAGGAGGACTACTGATCTAATGTGGTGAGGTTGTGAGGAGGACTACTGATCTGATGTGGTGAGGTAGTGAGGAGGACTACTGATCTGCTGTGGTGAGGTAGTGAGTAGGACTACTGATCTGATGTGGTGAGGTAGTGAGGAGGACTACTGATCTGATCTGCTGTGGTGAGGTAGTGAGGAGGACTACTGATCTGCTGTGGTGAGGTAGTGAGTAGGACTACTGATCTGCTGTGGTGAGGTAGTGAGGAGGACTACTGATCTAATGTGGTGAGGTAGTGAGGAGGACTACTGAACTGATCTGAGGTAGTCAGGGGGACTACTGATCTGATGTGGTGAGGTATTGAGGAAGAATACTCAAATCAAATCAAATTTATTTATATAGCCCTTCGTACATCAGCTGATATCTCAAAGTGCTGTACAGAAACCCAGCCTAAAACCCCAAACAGCAAACAATGCAGGTGTAAAAGCACGGTGGCTAGGAAAAACTCCCTAGAAATGCCAAAACCTAGGAAGAAACCTAGAGAGGATCCAGGCTATGTGGGGTGGCCAGTCCTCTTCTGGCTGTGCCGGGTAGAGATTATAACATTATAAAGTGTTCATAAATGACCAGCATGGTCGAATAATAATAAGGCAGAACAGTTGAAACTGGAGCAGCAGCACAGTCAGGTGGACTGGGGACAGCAAGGAGTCATCATGTCAGGTAGTCCTGGGGCACGGTCCTAGGGCTCAGGTCCTCCGAGAGAGAGAAAGAAAGATAGAATTAGAGAGAGCATATGTGGGGTGGCCAGTCCTCTTCTGGCTGTGCCGGGTGGAGATTATAACAGAACGTGGCCAAGATGTTCAAATGTTCATAAATGACCAGCATGGTTGAATAATAGTAAGGCAGAACAGTTGAAACTGGAGCAGCAGCATGGCCAGGTGGACTGGGGACAGCAAGGAGTCATCATGTCAGGTAGTCCTGGGACATGGTCCTAGGGCCCAGGCCAGTTGAAACTGGAGCAGCAGCATGGCCAGGTGGACTGGGGACAGCAAGGAGTCATCATGTCAGGTAGTCCTGGGGCATGGTCCTAGGGCTCAGGTCCTCCGAGAGAGAGAAAGAAAGAGAGAAGGAGAGAATTAGAGAACGCACACTTAGATTCACACAGGACACCGAATAGGACAGGAGAAGTACTCCAGATATAACAAACTGACCCTAGCCCCCCGACACATAAACTACTGCAGCATAAATACTGGAGGCTGAGACAGGAGGGGTCAGGAGACACTGTGGCCCCATCCGAGGACACCCCCGGACAGGGCCAAACAGGAAGGATATAACCCCACCCACTTTGCCAAAGCACAGCACCCACACCCCCACACAGCCCCCACAACTATTTACTACAGTTGACTACTGATCCCATCTGATGTGGTGAGGTAGTGAGGAGGACTACTGATCTGATCGGATGTGGTGAGGTAATGAGGAGCACTACTGATCTGATGTGGTGAGGTAGTGAGGAGGACCACTGATCTGATGTGGTGAGCTAATGAGGAGCACTACTGATCTGATGTGATGTAGTGAGGAGGACCACTGATCTGATGTGGTGAGGTAGTGAGGAGGACTACTGATCTGATCTGATGTGGTGAGGTAGTGAGGAGGACTACTGATCTGATCTGATGTGGTGAGGTATTGAGGAGGACTACTGATCTGATCTGATGTGGTGAGGTAGTGAGGAGGACTACTGATCTGATGTGGTGAGGTAGTGAGGAGGACTACTGATCTGGACTGATGTGAGGAGGACTACTTATCTGATGTGGTGAGGTAGTGAGGAGGATTACTGATCTGGACTGATGTGGTGAGGTAGTGAGGAGAACTACTGATCTGATGTGTTGAGGTAGTGAGGAGGACTACTGATCTGATCTGCTATGGTGAGGTAGTGAGGAGGACTACTGATCTGATCTGATCTGATGTGGTGAGGTATTGAGGAGGACTACTGATCTGATGTGGAGAGGTAGTGAGGAGGACCACTGATCTGATGTGGTGAGGTAGTGAGGATGACTACTGATCTGATGTGGTGAGGTAGTGAGGAGGACTACTGATCTGATGTGTGGGGTAGTGAGGAGGACTTCTGATCTAATCTGATGTGAGGTAGTGAGGAGGACAATTGAACTGATCTGCTGTGGTGAGGTAGTGAGTAGGACTACTGATCTGATGTGGTGAGGTAGTGAGGAGGACTACTGATGTGGTGAGGTAGTGAGGAGAACTACTGATCTGATGTGGTGAGGTAGTGAGGAGGACTACTGATCTGATGTGGTGAGGTAATGAGGAGGACTACTGATCTGATGTGGTGAGGTAGTGAGGAGGACTACTGGTCTGATGTGGTGAGGTAGTGAGGAGGACAACTGATCTGATTTGATCTGATGAGGTAGTGAGGAGGACTACTGATCCGATGTGGTGAGGTAGTGAGGAGGACTACTGATCTGATCTGATGTGGTGAGGTAGTGAGGAGGACTACTGATCTGATGTTGTGAGGTAATAAGGAGGACTACTTATCTGTTGTGGTGAAGTAGTGAGGAAGACTACTGATCTAATGTGGTGAGGTTGTGAGGAGGACTACTCATCTGATGTGGTGAGGTAATAAGGAGGACTTCTGATCTGATGTGGTGAGGTTGTGAGGAGGACTACTAATCTGGACTGATGTACTGAGGATGACTACTGATCCGATGTGGTAAGGTTGTGAGGAGGACTGCTAATCTGGACGGATGTGGTGAGGTAGTGAGGAGGACTACTGATCCGGACTGATGTGGTGAAGATGACTACTGATCCGGACTGATGTGGTGAAGATGACTACTGATCCGATGTGGTAAGGTTGTGAGGAGGACTGCTAATCTGGACGTATTTGTGAGGTAATGAGGAGGACTACTGATCTGATGTGGTGAGGTAGTGAGGAGGACTACTGATCTGATCTGATGTGGTGAGGTAGTGAGGAGGACTACTGATCTGACGTGGTGAGGTTGTGAGGAGGACTACTCATCTGATGTGGTGAGGTAATAAGGAGGACTACTGATCTGGACTGATGTGGTGAGGTATTGAGGAGGACTACTGATCTGATGTGGTGAAGTACTGAGGAGGACTACTGATCTGATGTGGTGAGGTTGTGAGGAGGACTACTCATCTGATATGGTGAGGTAATAAGGAGGACTACTTATCTGTTGTGGTGAAGTAGTGAGGAGGACTACTGATCTAATGTGGTGAGGTTGTGAGGAGGACTACTCATCTGATCTGATGTGGTGAGGTAGTCAGGAGGACTACTGATCTGATGTGGTGAGGTAATGAGGAGGACTACTGATCTGATGTGGTGAGGTAGTGAGGAGGACTACTGATCTGACATGGTGAGGTAGTGAGGAGGACTACTGATGTGGTGAGGTAATAAGGAGGACTACTTATCTGTTGTGGTGAAGTAGTGAGGAAGACTACTGATCTAATGTGGTGAGGTTGTGAGGAGGACTACTCATCTGATATGGTTAGGTAATAAGGAGGACTACTTATCTGTTGTGGTGAAGTAGTGAGGAAGACTACTGATCTAATGTGGTGAGGTTGTGAGGAGGACTACTCATCTGATGTGGTGAGGTAATAAGGAGGACTTCTGATCTGGACTGATGTGGTGAGGTAGTGAGGAGGACTACTGATCTGATCTGATGAGGTAATGAGGAGGACTACTGATCTGATGTGGTGAGGTAATGAGGAGGACTACTGATCTGGACTGATGTGGTGAGGATGACTACTGATCTGATGTGGTGAGGTTGTGAGGAGGACTACTAATCTGGACTGATGTGCCGAGGATGACTACTGATCCGATGTGGTAAGGTTGTGAGGAGGACTGCTAATCTGGACGTATTTGTGAGGTAATGAGGAGAACTACTGATCTGATGTGGTGAGGTAGTGAGGAGGACTACTGATCTGATCTGATGTGGTGAGGTAGTGAGGAGGACTACTGATCTGATGTGGTGAGGTAATGAGGATGACTACTGATCTGATGTGGTGAGGTAGTGAGGAGGACTACTGATCTGACATGGTGAAGTTGTGAGGAGGACTACTCATCTGATGTGGTGAGGTAATAAGGAGGACTACTGATCAGGACTGATGTGGTGAGGTAATGAGGCGGACTACTGATCTGATGTGGTGAAGTAGTGAGGAGGACTACTGATCTGATGTGGTGAAGTAGTGAGGAGGACTACTGATCTGATGTGGTGATGTTGTGAGGAGGACTACTCATCTGATATGGTGAGGTAATAAGGAGGAATTCTGATCTGGACTGATGTGGTGAGGTTGTGAGGTGGACTACTAATCTGGACTGATGTGCTGAGGATGACTACTGATCTGATGTGGTAAGGTTGTGAGGAGGACTGCTAATCTGGACGGATGTGATGAGGTAGTGAGGAGGACTACTGATCTGGACTGATGTGGTGAAGATGACTACTGATCTGTTGTGGTGAGGTTGTGAGGAGGACTACTGATCTGGACTGATGTGGTGAGGATGACTACTGATCTGATGTGGTACATTTTTGAGGAGGACAGCTAATCTGGACAGATGTGGTGAGGTAATGAGGAGGACTACTGATCTGGACTGATGTGGTGAAGATGACTACTGATCTGTTGTTGTGAGGAGGACTACTGATCTGGACTGATGTTGTGAGGAGGACTACTGATCTGGACTGATGTGGTGAAGTTGTGAGGAGGACTACTGATCTGGACTGATGTGGTGAGGATGACTACTGATCTGATGTGGATAGGTTGTGAGGAGGACTACTGATCTGGACTGATGTGGTTAGGATGACTACTCATCTGATGTGGTGAGGTAGTGAGGAGGACTACTGATCTGGACTGATGTGGTGAGGATGACTACTGATCTAATGTGGTGAGGTTGTGAGGAGGACTGCTAATCTGGACTGATGTGTGGTTGCCTTTTTTTGCGCCATTGCAGCTGTAGAGGCATCACTGAACTGCTTGCTGCATGTTAGTTGAGAACTTCAAAGTACAGGCTACAGAGAGACTGAGGACGACATCATGGCCAGCAAGACAACTCCAACACCATCCCCTGGCATCACAGACCACAGAGAGACTGAAAACGACATCATGGCCAGCAAGACAACTCCAAGACCATTACCTGGCATCACAGACTACAGAGAGACTGAGGACCACATCAAAGCCATTAAGACAACTCCATCACCTGGCATCACAGACCACAGAGAGACTGAGGACGACATCATGGCCAGCAAGACAACTCCAACACCATCACCTGGCATTACAGACCACAGAGAGACTAAGGACGACATCATGGCCAGCAAGACAACTCAAACACCATCACCTAGCATTACAGACCACAGAGAGACTGAGGACGACATCATGGCCAGCAAGACAACTCCAACACCATCACCTGGCATCACAGACCACAGAGAGACTGAGGACGACATCATGGCCAGCAAGACAACTCCAACACCATCACCTGGCATCACAGACCACAGAGAGACTGAGGACGACATCATGGCCAGCAAGACACAACACCATCACAAGACCACACATCACCTGGCATCACAGACCACAGAGAGACTGAGGACGACATCATGGCCAGCAAGACAACTCCAACACCATCACCTGGCATTACAGACCACAGAGAGACTGAGGACGATATCATGGCCAGCAAGACAACTCCATCACCTGGCATTACAGACCACAGAGAGACTGAGGACGACATCGTGGCCAGCAAGACAACTCCATCACCATCACCTGGCATCACAGACCACAGAGAGACTGAGGACGACATCATGGCCAGCAAGACAACTCCATCACCATCACCTGGCATTACAGACTACAGAGAGACTGAGGACAACATCATGGCCAGCAAGACAACTCCATCACCATCACCTGGCATCACAGAAGATAATGAGTTGCAGCCTTATATCAGCATCTTCTCAACCATGAAGACAATTACAATCTAGGACAGTTCCTATTGAATTACATATAGAACATAGTATCTAGGACAGTTCCTATAGAATTACATATATAACATAGTATCTAGGACAGTTCCTATAGAATTACATATATAACATAGTATCTAGGACAGTTCCTATAGAATTACATATATAACATAGTATCTAGGACAGTTCCTATAGAATTACATATATAACATAGTATCTAGGACAGTTCCTATAGAATTACATATAGAACATAGTATCTAGAACAGTTCCTATTGAATTACATATAGAACATAGTATCTAGGACAGTTCCTATAGAATTACATATAGAACATAGTATCTAGGACAGTTCCTATTGAATTACATATAGAACATAGTATCTAGAACAGTTCCTATAGAATTACATATAGAACATAGTATCTAGGACAGTTCCTATTGAATTACATATAGAACATAGTATCTAGGACAGTTCCTATTGAATTACATATAGAACATAGTATCTAGAACAGTTCCTATTGAATTACATATAGAACATAGTATCTAGGACAGTTCCATATAGAACATAGTACATATTCCTAGAACATATAGAACATAGTATCTAGGACAGTTCCTATTGAATTACATATAGAACATAGTATCTAGAACAGTTCCTATTGAATTACATATAGAACATAGTATCTAGGACAGTTCCTATAGAATTACATATATAACATAGTATCTAGGACAGTTCCAAAACAGAGGCCGGTGGGTTTGTGACTGCAGGCAGCAGTACACTGCCCCCCCCCAGCTCTGTAGCTCTGGCTACATTAGCAGCTCTGAATGACACCGTCCATCAGGCCATCATCCCTGTG
The DNA here is from genome assembly GCF_034236695.1 of Oncorhynchus nerka. Lineage (NCBI taxonomy): Eukaryota > Metazoa > Chordata > Actinopteri > Salmoniformes > Salmonidae > Oncorhynchus > Oncorhynchus nerka. The sequence continues at coordinate 106,406,366 of NC_088417.1, read as the reverse complement.
ACAGAGAACATGTTGAACATGTGCTTCACTCAGACAACTCACCCACCTCCTGCTGCTGCCTCCTTCTCCTCTTACCGCTAACATGTCCCAGCTTCACACTATAGCACTGTCTTCTGTCTTCCTCTGTTCTCCCTGTGACACCTTGAGTTAACACTGCGTCAATGAGACTTTAGAGAGAGAGGTGGACCACTCAGCTAGAATACAGCCAACCGGAACGATCTACATATCCGCTGGAGCCTGAGAGAGAAGGAGGAGGAGAGGAGGAGAGGGGAGGAGGAGGAGGAGAGGATTGGAGAGGATTGGGGAGGAGAGGAGGAGGAGAGGAGAGGTCAAATAATAATAATCACAGGCAGAACAGTTGAAACTGGAGCAGCAGCACGGCCAGGTGGACTGGGGACAGCAAGGAGTCATCATGTCAGGTAGTCCTGAGGCATGGTCCTAGGGCTCAGGTCCTCCGAAAGAGAGAAAGAAAGAGAGAATTAGAGAGAGCATACTTCAATTCACACAGGACACCGGATAGGACAGTAGAAGTACTCCAGATATAACAAACTGACCATAGGCCCCCGACACAAACTACTGCAGCATAACTACTGGAGGCTGAGACAGGAGGGGTCAGGAGACACTGTGGCCCCATCCGATGATACCCCCGGACAGGGCCAAACAGGAAGGATATAACCCCACCCACTTTGCCAAAGCACAGCCCCCACACCACTAGAGGGATATCTTCAACCACCAACTTACCTTCCTGAGACAAGGCCGAGTATAGCCCACAAAGATCTCCGCCGCGGCACAACCCAAGGGGGGGGAGCCAACCCAGACAGGAAGATCACATCAGTGACTCAACCCACTCAAGTGACGCACCTCTCCTAGGGACGGCATGAAAGAACACAACAAAAAAGCTGTCCTTGAAACAGTCTTGATATGTTCTTCAAAAGAGAGATCAGAGTAACGCCAAGAGTTTTACTTGAGACGACTGTACAACCATTAAGATTAATTGTCAGGGGCCTCCCGGGTGGCGCAGTGGTTAAGGGCGCTGTACTGCAGCGCCAGCTGTGCCATCAGAGACTCTGGGTTCGCGCCCAGGCTCTGTCGTAACCGGTCACGACCGGGAGGTCCGTGGGTAGACGCACAATTGGCCTAACGTCATCAGGGAGGGTTTGGCAGGTAGGGATGTCCTTGTATCATCGCAAACCAGCGACTCCTGTGGCGGGCCGGGCGCAGTGCACGCTAACCAAGGTTGCCAGATGAACGGTGTTTCCTCCGACACATTGGTGCGGCTGGCTTCCGGGTTGGATGCGCGCTGTGTAAAGAAGCAGTGCGGCTTGGTTGGGTTGTGTATCGGAGGACGCTAGCTACTAAAACTAAAACAATTGGATACCACGAAATTGGGGAGAAAAAGGGGTAAAAAAAAGAAGAAAAAAATGATTAATTGTCAGATTCAACAGATTGTTTCTTGGGACCTAGAACAAGCATCTCTGTTTTGTCCGAGTTTAAAAGTAGAAAGTTTGCAGCCATTCACTTCCTTATGTCTGAAACACATGCTTCTAGCGAGGGCAAGTTTGGGGCTTCACCATGTTTCATTGAAATGTACAGCTGTGTGCCATCCGCATAGCAGTTAAAGTTAACATTATGTTTTCGAATGACATCCCCAAGAGGTAAAATATATAGTGGAAATAATAGTGGTCCTAAAACGGAACCTTGATGAATACTGAAATGTACAGTTGATTTGTCAGAGTACAGACCATTCACAGAGACAAACTGATATCTTTCTGACAGATAAGATCAAAACCAGGCCAGAACTTGTCATTGTAGACCAATTTGCGTTTCCAATCTCTCCAAAAGAATGTGGTGATCGATGGTATCAAAAGCAGCACTAAGGTCTAGGAGCACGAGGACAGATGCAGAGCCTCGGTCTGATGCCATTAAAACGTCATTTACCACCTTCACAAGTGCAGTCTCAGTGCTATGATGGGGTCTAAAACCAGACTGAAGCATTTCATATACATTGTTTGTCTTCAGGAAGGCAGTGAGTTGCTGCGCAACAGCCTTTTCTAAAATTTTGCAGAGGAATGGAAGATTCGATATAGGCCGATATATTTTTATATGTTCTGGGTCAAGGTTTGGCTTTTTCAAGAGAGGCTTTATTACTGCCACTTTTTGTGAGTCTGGAACACATCCTGTGGATAGAGAGCCGTTTATTATGTTCAACATAGGAGGGCCAAGCACAGGAAGCAGCTCTTTCAGTAGTTTAGTTGGAATAGGGTCCAGTATGCAGCTTGAAGGTTTAGAGGCCATGATTATTTTCATCATTGTGTCAAGAGATATAGTACTAAAACACTTGAGTGTCTCTCTTGATCCTAGGTCCTGGAAGAGTTGTGCAGACTCAGGACAACTGAGCTTTGGAGGAATACCCAGATTTAAAGAGGTGTCCGTAATTTGCGTTCTAATAATCATGATCTTTTCCTCAAAGAAGTTCATGAATTTATTACTGCTGAAGTGAAAGCCATCCTCGCTTGGGGAATGCTGCTTTTTAGTTAGCTTTGCAGACAGTATCAAAAAGGAATTTCGATTGATCTTATTTTCCTCAATTAAAGTTGGAAAAATAGGATCATCGAGCAGCAGTAAGGGCTCTTCGATACTGCACGGTACTGTCTTTCCAAGCTAGTCGGAAGACTTCCAGTTTGATGTGGGGCCATTTACGTTCCAATTTTCTGGAAGCTTGCATCAAAGCTCGGGTATTTTCTGTATACCAGGGAGCTAGTTTCTTTAGTTTTTAGGGGTGCAACTGCATCTAGGGTATTGCGCAAGGTTAAATTGAGTTCCTCAGTTAGGTGGTTAATTGATTTTTGTCCTCTGGCGTCCTTTGGTAGACAGAGGGAGTCTGGAAGGACATCAAGGAATCTTTGTGTTGTCTGTGAATTTATAGCACGACTTTTGATGTTCCTTGGTTGGGGTCTGAGCAGATTATTTGTTGTAATTGCAAACGTAATAAAATGGTGGTCCGATAGTCCAGGATTATGAGGAAAAACATTAAGATCCACAACATTTATTCCATGGGACAAAACTAGGTCCAGAGTATGACTGTGACAGTGAGTAGGTCCAGAGACATGTTGGACAAAACCCACTGAGTCAATGACGGCTCCGAAAGCCTTTTGGAGGGGTCTGTGGACTTTTCCATGTGAATATTAAAGTCACCAAAGATTAGAATATTATCTGCTATGACTAAATCAAATCAAATCAAATGTATTTATATAGCCCTTCGTACATCAGCTGATATCTCAAAGTGCTGTACAGAAACCCAGCCTAAAACCCCAAACAGCAAACAATGCAGGTGTAAAAGCACGGTGGCACGACTACAAGGTCCGATAGGAATTCAGGGAATTCAATGAGGAACGCTAGGAATTCAGGGAACTCAATGAGGAACGCTGTATATGGCCCAGGAGGCCTGTAAACAGTAGCTATCAAAAGTTTCAACTGACAAGAGCCCTAGGACCATGCCCCAGGACTACCTGACATGATGACTCCTTGCTGTCCCCAGTCCACCTGGCCGTGCTGCTGCTCCAGTTTCAACTGTTCTGCCTTATTATTATTCAACCATGCTGGTCATTTATGAACATTTGAACATCTTGGCCATGTTCTGGTATAATCTCCACCCGGCACAGCCAGAAGAGGACTGGCCACCCCACATAGCCTGGTTCCTCTCTAGGTTTCTTCCTAGGTTTTGGCCTTTCTAGGGAGTTTTCCTAGCCACCGTGCTTCTACACCTGCATTGCTTGCTGTTTGGGGTTTTAGGCTGGGTTTCTGTACAGCACTTTGAGATATCAGCTGATGTACGAAGGCTATATAAATACATTTGATTTGATTTGATTTGATGATTGAGAAGGCTGCTTAGATTTAGTGACTAGAAACTCAAAAGACGAAAACGTCATTTTTTTTTTGTAAATTGAAATTTGCTATCGTAAATGTTAGCAACACCTCTGCCTTTGCGGGATGCACGGGAAAAGGGTCACTAGTGTAGCCAGGAGGTGAGGCCTCATTTAACACAGTAAATTCATCAGACTTAAGCCATGTTTCATTCAGGCCAATCACATCAAGATTATGATCAGCGATTAGTTCATTGACTATAATTGCCTTTGAAGTAAGGGATCTAACATTAAGTAGCCCTATTTTGAGGTGTGAGGTATCATGATCTCTTTCAATAATGACAGGAATGGAGGAGGTCTTTTTCCTAGTGAGATTGCTAAGGCGAACACCGCCATGTTTAGTTTGGCCCAACCTAGGTCGAGGCACAGACACGGTCTCAATGGGGATAGCTGAGCTGACTACACTGACTGTGCTAGTGGCAGACTCCACTAAGCTGACAGGCTGGCTAGCAGCCTGCTGCCTGACCTGCACCCTATGTCATTGTGGAGCTAGAGGAGTTAGCACCCTCCAGCTAGGATGGAGTCTGTCACTCCTCAGCAGGCCAGGCTTGGTCCTGTTTGTGGGTGAGTCCCAGAAAGAGGGCCAATTATCTACAAATTATATATTTTGTGAGGGGCAGAAAACAGTTTTCAACCAGCGATTGAGTTGTGAGACTCTGCTGTAGAGTTCATCACTCCCCCTAACTGGGAGGGGGCCAGAGACAATTACTCGATGCCGACACATCTTTCTAGCTGATTTACATGCTGAAGCTATGTAGCGCTTGGTGACCTCTGACTGTTTCATCCTAACGTCATTGGTGCCGACGTGGATAACAATATCTCCATGCTCTCTACACTCGCCAGTTTTAGCTTTAGCCAGCACCATCTTCAGATTAGCCTTAACGTCAGTAGCCCTGCCCCCTGGTAAACAGATTAGCCTTAACGTCGGTAGCCCTGCCCCCTGGTAAACAGATTAGCCCTGCCCCCCCTGGTAAACAGATTAGCCTTAACGTCGGTAGCCCTGCCCCCTGGTAAACAGATTAGCCTTAACGTCGGTAGCCCTGCCCCCTGGTAAACAGATTAGCCTTAACGTCGGTAGCCCTGCCCCCTGGTAAACAGTGTATGATCGCTGGATGATTCGCTTTAAGTCTAATACTGTGGGTAATGGAGTCGCCAATGACTAGGGTTTTCAATTTATCAGAGCTAATGGTGGGAGGCTTCGGCGTCTCGGACCCCGTAACGGGAGGAGTAAAGACCAGAGAAGGGTCGGCGTCTGAATCCGACTCATTGCTTAATGGGGAAAACCGGTTGAAAGTTTCTGTTGGCTGAATGAGCGACACCGGTTGAGCAATTTCTACAGCATTTCCCTCCAGAAACCGTGAGAAAGTTGTCCAGCTGCGGGGACCGTGCCAGGAGATTTATACTAACGTTACTATCTATACTTACTGGTGGCACAGACACAGTTTCATCCTTTCCTACACTGAAATATCCCTTGCCTAACGATTGCGTCTGAAGCTGGGCTTGTAGCACAGCTATCCTCGCCGTAAGGCGAGTACAGCGACTGCAATTAGAAGGCATCATGTTAATGTTACTACTGAGCTTCGGCTGTTGGAGGCCCTGACGAACCACGTCCAGATAAAGCGTCCGGAGTAAAAAAGTTGAATGAAAAAAACAAAAATATAAACGGTAATTAAAAAGTAAAAACCGTAAAGTTGTCAGATAGCTAAGTAAGTTTGGCAACAAAACGCACAGCAACACGTAAACAAGTCTGCAAGTTGTGACCGGACCAATAATATTAACATACACACTATATACACTAGACTATATATACACACTATATACACACTATATACACACTATATACACACTATATACACACTCACTAGACTATACATACACACTATATACACACTATATACATAAACAATATACACACACTATATACACACTATATACACACTATATACATAAACAATATACACACACTATATACACACTATATACACACTATATACACACTATATACACACTATATACACACTCACTAGACTATATATACACACTATATACACACTATATACACACTATATACACACTCACTAGACTATATACACACTATATAATATATACACACTATATACACACTACTAGACTATATATACACACTATATACACACTATATATACACACTATATACACACTCACTAGACTATATATACACACTATATACACACTATATACACACTATAAACACCCACTAGACTATATATACACACTATATACACACTCACTAGACACTATATATACACACTATATATACACACTATATACACTATATACTATATACACTATATACACTATATATACACTATATACACACTATATACACACTCACTAGACTATACATACACACTATACACACTATATATATATACACACTATATACACACTATATACACACTATATACACACTATATACACACTCACTAGACTATACATACACACTATATACACACTATATACACACTCACTAGACTATATATACACACTATATACACACTCACTAGACTATACTCACACTATAGACTATATATACACACTACTACTAGACTATATATACACACTATATACACACTATATACACACTATATACACTATATACACACTATATACACTATATACACACTATATACACACTATATACACACTATATACACACTCACTAGACTATATATACACACTCACTAGACTATATATACACACTATATACACACTATATACACTATATACACACTATATACACTATATACACACTATATACACTATATACACACTATATACACACTATATACACACTCACTAGACTATATATACACACTATATACACACTATATACACACTATATACACTATATACACACTATATACACACTATATACACACTATATACACACTATATACACACTATATACACACTCACTAGACTATACATACACACTATATACACACTCACTAGACTATATACACACTATATACACACTCACTAGACTATATATACACACTATATACACACTATATACACACACTATATACACACTATATACACACTATATACACTATATACACACTATATACACACTATATACACACTCACTAGACTATATATACACACTATATACACACTATATACACACTATATACACACTCACTAGGCTATATATACACACTATATACACACTCACTAGACTATACATACACACTATATACACACTATATACACACTATATACACACTCACTAGACTATACATACACACTATATACACACTCACTAGACTATATACACACTATATACACACTCACTAGACTATATATACACACTATATACACACTATATACACACTATATACACACTCACTAGACTATATATACACACTATATACACACTATATACACACTATATACACTCTCACTAGACTATATATACACACTATATACACACTATATACACACTATATACACTATATACACACTATATACACACTATATACACACTCACTAGACTATATATACACACTATATACACACTATATACACACTATATACACTATATACACACTATATACACACTATATACACACTCACTAGACTATATATACACACTATATACACACTATATACACACACTATATACACACTCACTAGACTATATATACACACTATATACACACTATATACACACTCACTAGACTATATATACACACTATATACACACTCACTAGACTATATATACACACTATATACACAATCACTAGACTATATATATACACTATATACACACTATATACACACTATATAAACACTGTATACACACTATATACACACTATATACACACTCACTAGACTATATATACACACTATATACACACTATATACTACACACTACTATATACACACTCACTAGACTATATATACACACTATATACACACTATATACACACTCACTAGACTATATATACACACTATATACACACTCACTAGACTATATATACACACTACACACTACTAGACTATATATACACACTATATACACTAGACTATATACACTATATACACACTATATACACACTATATACACACTATATACACACTATATACACACTCACTAGACTATATATACACACTATATACACACTATATACACACACTATATACACACTCACTAGACTATATATACACACTATATACACACTATATACACACTCACTAGACTATACATACACACTATATACACACTCACTAGACTATATATACACACTATATACACACTATATACACACACCCACTAGACTATATATACACACTATATACACACCCACTAGACTATATATACACACTATATACACACTCACTAGACTATATATACACACTATATACACACTCACTAGACTATATATACACACTAAATACACACTCACTAGGCTATATATACACACTATATACACACTCACTAGACTTTATATTCACACTATATACACACTCACTAGACTATATATACACTATATACACACTATATACACACTATATACACACTCACTAGACTATATATACACACTATATACACACTATATACACACTCACTAGACTATATATACACACTATATACACACTATATACACACTATATACACACTCACTAGACTATATATACACACTATATACACACTCACTAGACTATACATACACACTATATACACACTATATACACACTCACTAGACTATATATACACACTATATACACACTCACTAGACTATACATACACACTATATACACACTATATACACACTATATACACACTCACTAGACTATATATACACACTATATTAATACACACACGCACACACACAAACTTTTAAATTCATCAAATGTCAAATCACTTTACCCTGCCTTCATGTACATATCTTCCTCAAATGCCTTATTATTATCTATCCTGATGTCTAGTCACTTTACCCTGCCTTCATATACATATCTTCCTCAAATACCTTATTATTATCTATCCTGATGTCTAGTCACTTTACCCTGCCTTCATGTACATATCTAACTCAAATACCTTGTTATTATCTATCCTGATGCCTTGTCACTTTACCCTGCCTTCATGTACATATCTACCTCAAATATATCCTACATTTGCACATTGATCTGGTGCTTCCTGTATATAGCTCCACATTGATCTGGTACTTCCTGAATATAGCTCCACATTGATCTGGTACTTCCTGAATATAGCTCCACATTGATCTGGTAATTCCTGTATATAGCTCCACATTGATCTGGTACTGGTACTGCCTGTATATAGCTCCACATTGATCTGGTACTCCATGTAAATAGCTCCACATTGATCTGGTACTGGTACTCCCTGTATATTTTTCCACATTGATTTGGTACTCCCTGTATATAGCTACACATTGATCTGGTACTTCCTGTATATAGCTCTACATTGATCTGGTACTCCCTGTATATAGCTCCACATTCATCTGGTACTTCCCGTATATAGCTCCACATTCATCTGGTACTTCCTGTATATAGCTCCACATTGATCTGGTACTTCCTGTATATAGCTCCACATTCATCTGGTACTTCCTGTATATATCTCCACATTCATCTGGTACTTTCCGTATATAGCTCCACATTCATCTGGTACTTCCTGTATATCTCCACATTCATCTGGTACTTCCAGTATATAGCTCCACATTCATCTGATGTTTTTTCTTCTTTTCTTCCCTTTGTATATATTGCATATATTTTTATTTTATTTTAACCTCAGTTCCACCATACTCTCCTGCAACCCTTCTCACCCAATGTGGTATGTATCTACTATTTTCTTTACTTTATAACCGGAACCCCCAACTGAAGCTAGCCAGCTAACTAGCTACTAGCTAATAGTCAGTTAGCTACGGCTAGCGGTCATCAGCTATCCTTAGCCTGGTCAACTCCTGCCAGTCTGCACAGGGTGATTCAACCCAGAGCATACCGGACTGCTCTTTCTCCAGCTCCTGTTTCCTACCGCAAACTCTGAACCTTTTCACCTGGATCATCGCAGCTAGCTAGCTGCTATCCGAGTGGCTACCCTCTGGCTAACGTCTCTGTCCCGAAGCAAGCATTACATTTACATTTTACATTTAAGTCATTTAGCAGACGCTCTTATCCAGAGCGACTTACAAATTGGTGCTTTCACCTTATGACATCCAGTGGAACAGCCACTTTACAATAGTGCATCTAAATCTTTTAAGGGGAGGGGGGTGAGAAGGATTACTTTATCCTATCCTAGGTATTCCTTAAAGAGGTGGGGTTTCAGGTGTCTCCGGAAGGTGGTGATTGACTCCGCTGTCCTGGCGTCGTGAGGGAGTTTGTTCCACCATTGGGGGGCCAGAGCAGCGAACAGTTTTGACTGGGTTGAGCGGGAACTGTACTTCCTCAGTGGTAGGGAGGCGAGCAGGCCAGAGGTGGATGAACGCAGTGCCCTTGTTTGGGTGTAGGGCCTGATCAGAGCCTGGAGGTACTGAGGTGCCGTTCCCCTCACAGCTCCGTAGGCAAGCACCATGGTCTTGTAGCGGATGCGAGCTTCAACTGGAAGCCAGTGGAGAGAGCGGAGGAGCGGGGTGACGTGAGAGAACTTGGGAAGGTTGAACACCAGACGGGCTGCGGCGTTCTGGATGAGTTGTAGGGGTTTAATGGCACAGGCAGGGAGCCCAGCCAACAGCGAGTTGCAGTAATCCAGACGGGAGATGACAAGTGCCTGGATTAGGACCTGCGCCGCTTCCTGTGTGAGGCAGGGTCGTACTCTGCGGATGTTGTAGAGCATGAACCTACAGGAACGGGCACTGCCGACATGGAGCCCCACCGATTCCACCACGACTGGTCTATCGACATAATCTGCCCGAGGGGTGTCAACAGGTTCCTCCGTCGCGACGTCCCCTGAAGGCCCATCCGCTAGCCCGCTAGCCGCGGCCCACTAGCTGTCTAGAGCATATTGGACTGCTTGCCGAAGAGGACCATCAGCCAATTTCTTGGACTACAATACCTATTTTGCCAATTTTCCTGGACCCCTTTACTTATAGGCTTTCTTCCATTGCGACATCCCCTTAAGGCCCTTCTGCTAGCCTGCCACCCCCGGCCCGCTAGCGGTCTGAATCGCCGTGTCTCTAGCTTGCCTAGCCTCCCAATGGTCCCTATGATCACCCGGTTACGCATGCATCTCCCTAATATCAATATGTTTTGTCCATTGCTGTTTTGGTTAGTTTTATTGTCTTATTTCACTGTAGAGACTCCAGCCCTGCTCAATATGTCTTAGCTAGCCCTCTTGTTTCACCTCCCACACATGCGGTGACCTCACCTGGTCTAAATTATGTCTCTAGAGACAATATCTCTCTCATCGTCATGCAATGCCTAGGTTTACCTCCACTGTATTCACATCCTACCATACCCTTGTCTGTACCTTATGCCTTGAATGTATTCTTCCACGCCCAGAAACCTGTACTAGATGGCCAGTCCTTATAGCCTTTAGCCGTACCCTTATCCTACTCCTCCTCTGTTCCTCTGGTGATGTAGAGGTTAATCCAGGCCCTGCAGCACCTAGCTCCACTCCCATTCCCCAGGTGCTCTCATTTGTTGATTTCTGTAACCGTAAAAGCCTTGGTTTCATGCATGTCACCATTAGAAGCCTCCCTAAGTTTGTTTTACTCACTGCTTTAGCACACTCTGCAAACCCGGATGTCCTAGCTTCTTATGGCTTGGGGGCAGTATTTAGAAGCTAGGACGTCTGGATGAGAAGTGTGCCCAAAGTAAACTGCCTGTAACTCAGGCCCAGAAGCTAGGATATGCATAGATTTGGATAGAAAACACTCTAACGTTGCTAAAACTGTTAAAATAATGTATGTGAGTTTAACATAATTGATATGGCAGGCGAAAACCCAAGGAAAATCCATCCAGGCAGTGGAATTTTTTGATGTGGGTAATTTTCAATTGAATGCCTATAGAGTACCTAAATGGTTAGGACCCAGATTACAGTTCCTATGGCTTCCACTAGATTTCAACAGTCTTTAGACATTGTTTCAGGCTTGTTTTCTGAAAAATTAGGAAGAAAGAAAGGTCAGTGGACTGTAGAATCATGCAGTGCTGGTTTGCGCGCGTGACTGAGTGAGTTGTTTTTCTTTGTTATTGAATACGCTATGGTCCGGTTGAAATATTATAGATTATTTAGACAGACAACCTGAGGATTAATTATAAACATCGATTGACATGTTTCGACGAACTTTGCCAGTACTATTAGGATGTATTTATCTGCATGTTTTGACCTCCTTTGAGCCAGTGGATTACTGAACAAAACGCTCCAACAACCAGAGTTTTTGGGATATAAAGAGGGACTTCGAACAAACAACCATTTATTGGGACTCTTGCAACTAGATGAAGATCTTCAAAAGTAAGTGATTCATTTTATCGCTATTTCGGACTTTCGTGACTCTTCTACTTGGTTGGAAAATGTTTGTATGCTTTTGTAAGCAGGGCACTGTCATCAGATTATTGCATGGTATGCATTCGCCGTAAAGCCTTTTTGAAATCTGACAAAGTGGCTGGATTAAAACCTGTTAGGGATAGGGCAGAATACTGCCCCCTTTGGAGGAATTGCGTGCCCATAGTAAACTGAAAAAAAATCTGTCCAAAATTGCTAATATATGCATATCATAATTATTATTGGATAGAAAACACTCTAAAGCTTCTAAAACCGTTTCAATTATGTCTGTAAGTATAGCAGAACTCACAGGGCAGCCAATCTTCCAAACTTTTTTCTCTCATCAGGAAAGTTGGGCCAACTTTGACGTCATCGCCCCCCTAACCCTAACCCTTCCCAACCAGCTATGGATCTGGGACCAGTTTCTAGCTCTTCGGCGAGATGTCTTCTTTCAATAGAGCGTTTCATTGTGAAAATCCTGCGGGCTTTGACCCTTTACCAAGGAAAATACTTGGTGTCGCGAGAAAATACATGCACTTTCCTGCGCGCGTTATGCATGGAGTGTCCTTTGTTCCTTGAAGCACGAGACGATGTCAGTTTGTCTGTTCGAGTTGAGAATTGTTTTCTACGTTTAGAACATCCTAAAGCAACCCCTCGAATTTTGGCTGCATTTCAGCCGGAATTTGTCGTGTTTGATAACAGAAAGACACACGACTTGAAACCAAACGCTCTTTTGGGTAAGTATGACTCCTTCCACTACTTCTGATCGAAGACCATCAAAGGTAAGGGAATATTTATGTGGTAATTTTGTGTTTTTGTTGACTCCAACATAGCGGAGAAATTTGCTAATGTCTGAGCGCCGTCTCAGATTATTGAAAAATGAACGATTTCTGTAACGTTCAAAATAAATGTGACAAAGCGATTGCATTAAGAAGCAGTGTATCTTTCTAACTATATGTAGAACATGTATATTTAGTCAAAGTTTATGATGTGTATTGCTGTTATCTGGCGTTATCTGGCGGAGTTATCGAAAATTCTCCGGACATTTTTGTAGCATTTTTTGAACATGGCGTCAATGTAAACAGAGATTTATGGATATAAATGGCTTATTATTGAAAAAAACATAAATGTACTGTGTAACATGTCCTATTACTGTCATCTGATGAAGATTTTCAAAAGGTTAGTGAATTATTTTTCTTTTAATCCTGCGTTTGTTGATTGCATCTATTGTTAGACAAAATGGCTATATATTGGCTGTGTCTTTGGTGGTGGTTTGACATAAATATGTGCTATGTTTTCGCCGTAAAACATTTTAGAAATCTGACTCGCTGGGTAGATGAACAAGGTGTTTATCTTTCATTTGAGCTATTGGACTTACATTTAACATTTACATTTAAGTCATTTAGCAGACGCTCTTATCCAGAGCGACTTGTTAATGTGTGGAGGTTAAATATTTCTTAGAATATTTTTGCATTCTATGCGCCACTTTTTGAGTTGAGGGGGTGTGGGGGGGTGCCCTTGGGGAACCTGTAGCGTGAAGAAGTTTTAACACCCCCACAGCAACTTGCCCAAACCTCCGAAATTTCTCCTTCACCCAAATCCAGATAGCTGATGTTCTGAAAGAGTTGCAAAATCTGGACCCCTACAAATCAGCCAGGCAAGACAATCTGGACCCTTTCTTTCTAAAATTATCTGCCATAATTGTTGCAACCCCTATTACTAGCCTGTTCAATTTCTCTTTCGTGTCTTCTGAGATCCCCAAAGATTAGCAAGCTGCCGCGGTCATCCCCCTCTTCAAAGGAGGAGACACTCTTGACCCAAACTGTTACAGACCTATATTTATTTTACACTGCCTTTCTAAGGTCTTCGAAAGCCAAGTTAACAAACAAATCACCAACCATTTCGACTCCTGTTCCTCCGTCAAGGCTCCCATAGAACGGGCCAACCTGAGTTGGCGATCGAGTTTCTGGAATGAGGAGGCCCTTCAGGGAGCATTCCAACTAGCTCTCACTGAGACCATCAAGGAAGAGTTGGTGTCCAGGGATGGGCCTGATGGACTTGATGAGCTCATCTCTCTCGCCATCCGCATTGACAACCATCTCCATGAGCGTCGGAGGGAGAGGGCCGGTAAGGCTGCATGCCCCATAACATCTGCTTCCTTGCCTTGTTCTCCTTCCCCGACTGCATCCCTTCCCAAGTCTATTCCAGAAACTGAACCCATGCAGCTCGGCCGCGTCTGTCTTTCTCCGGAGGAGAGGCAACGGCGAATGCGAATTAGCACTAGGAGCTGACTATACGGTGGCAAGGTTGGTCACTTTGTCTCCACTTGTTCCCTGCATCCAGCAAAAGAGGTGGCTTGGCAGTAGTGCGGGACATACTGTTGAGCCAAATCACCTGCTCGTTTCCCCCAGACCCCTACTTGACAGCGCCCCCCGTGTGGCAGAGCCAGGCCTTTCCTCTGCCTGCTCTCATCGACTCGGGCGCCGAAGAGAGTTTCCTGGACCATGGTGTCGTTACCCAGTTTGGCCTGGACACTCTTCCACTGAATTCACCCCTCGATGCCAATGCTCTCAATGGAGAGCTCCTCACCCTGGGAGAGAACTGTCCCTGTCATCCTGCATCTCTCTGGAAACCACCAGAAAATGATCAGTTTCCGCATAATCGACTGCCCTCACTATCACCTGGGAGTTTCCCTCCCTCAGAAGGCTTCAAGACACCTCAGTACATAGATCACCTTCCCCCCTCAGCAGGCTTCAAGAGAGTACAGATATGTTTTAACTCCCTCAGCAAGCTTGAAGACACCACAGTACAGTTCTCCTCACTCCCTCAGAAGGCTTCAAAACAAATAGTTCTCCTTCTCAGCAGGTTTCAGGAAACCACTGTCAGGATTTGGCCAGGGTTGTTCCGGTTTTTGGTCACTAGATGCCCCCATTGTGCCTTTTGACCTTTTGTTTTCTCTTGATCCCCATTATTATTTGCACCTGTGCCTCGTTTCCCCTGATTGTATTTAAACCCTTTGTTTTCCTCAGTCCTTTGCTCTGTGTTTGTATGTTAGCACCCAGCCCTAGTATTCTGTTAACTCTTGTTGATCCCGGTGGACGCTCTTGTGGAATTCTGTTTTTTGTTCTTGTTTATTTATTTTTGAGTATCTTTTGAGGCTTTTTGTGCTATACCTACCACCTTGTGGATTTACCTTTTTTTGTCTTGGAAGATTACCTTGGTTCTTGTGGAATTCCTTTTGAGGTTGTGGAGTTACATGTGTTCCTGAAGGACTTCACTTTTTACTACATTAAATTCACCGTCTCAAGTACTGCTGTGTCTGCCTCATCTTCTGGGTTCTGCCGACTATTCGTGGCTCAGTTGGTTAAGTGACTGTTTCTCACTCCGGAGACCCGGGTTCGTAACCGGGTCCTGACAACCACAGTACAGAGTTAATCTCGCTGCCTCAGCAGGCCTTAATACACTGCAGTTCAGAGTTGTCCTCCCTAAGCAGGCTTCAAGACAACAAATAACTAAATTGTTCAGCCTCCCTCAGGAGATTTCAAGACACCGCTGTTCAGGGTTCTTGTCCCTCAGCAGGCTTCAAGACACCACAGTACAGAGTTATCCTCCCCCCCTCAGCAGGCCTCAAGACACCACAGTACAGAGTTCCCATCCCTCATCAGGCTTCAAGACACCACAGTACAGAGTTCTCGTCCCTCATCAGGCTTCAAGACACCACAGTACAGAGTTCACGTCCCTCATCAGCAGGCTTCAGGACACCACAGTACAGAGTTCCCATCCCTCATCAGCAGGCTTCAAGACACCACAGTACAGAGTTCCCATCCCAAATCAGGCTTCAAGACACCACAGTACAGAGTTCCCGTCCCTCATCAGGCTTCAAGACACCACAGTACAGAGTTCCCATCCCTCAGCAGGCTTCAACATACCGCAGCTGTTTTACTGTGGGACTAGGGAACACAGAAGATAATGGTACGCCCACACAGAGTGGTTAAACTCCTGTAAACAGACAGGGAAACTTCTGTCATGGTGATGTTTTCTTTTTAAGTACAGAGTTCACCTCGCTGCTCTCGCAGCATAGCGTAGCAGGCTTCAGAACACTGTAAATCCATTATGTAACCTGTTGTATATCACAGACTGAGAGTCGTTGGAGAGCAGAGCTCCACCAGAGGACTGGAGGGGAGTCAGAGTGAATGATGTGTTGATGAGGTTAATGGAGGAGTTCCCACACACATTTGGTGGAAACAACAGTATGATAAATGTTTCCCTCTTTTGAATATTACTCATGTTTATGACAAAAATGGAAGCAGTTGCAATCAGATCTTATCAGAAGAATAATGATGTCTATTTGTTTGGATTTCGTTCCTGAAGCTCTTGGTTTTTACTTGGTATGGTTAACATACATTTTCATACACCAAGGTGTGAGTGTCATTTCACAGGGAGCCTAGTGGTGAGAGCGTTGAGCCAGTAACCGAAAGGTTACTAGATCGAATCCCCGACATGACCAGGTAAAAATCTGTTGTTCCTAGGCCGTCATTGTAAATAAGAATTTGTTCTTAACTGATCTTGCCTAGTTAAATAAAAAACAAGTCTCAATGTAATACATCCTCCACCTTCTTTAATGACCTAGTACGTTTTTCATTCCATTTGGTTTACTGTGGCTACATTCTCTCAATTGCTTAAAAAAGACATCAACACCTACTGCTTTAAAGCACTTTCATTTAGCTAGTGTTTATATTTCTCCTATACCTCTGTGTGATGTCAGTACCGAGGGTTTCTCTCTACTTCCAGGGCAGTAACATTCAGCTGTAGTATCTGTTTCTCTCTACTTCCAGGGCAGTAACATTCAGCTGTAGTATCTGTTTCTCTCTACTTCCAGGGCAGTAACATTCAGCTGTAGTATCTGTTTCTCTCTACTTCCAGGGTAGTAACATTCAGCTGTAGTATCTGTTTCTCTCTACTTCCAGGGCAGTAACATTCAGCTGTAGTATCTGTTTCTCTCTACTTCCAGGGCAGTAACATTCAGCTGTAGTATCTGTTTCTCTCTACTTCCAGGGCAGTAACATTCAGCTGTAGTATCTGTTTCTCTCTACTTCCAGGGCAGTAACATTCAGCTGTAGTATGTGTTTCTCTCTACTTCCAGGGCAGTAACATTCAGCTGTAGTATCTGTTTCTCTCTACTTCCAGGGCAGTAACATCCAACTGTAAAGCTGCTTCAGAAAGAGCCATGTCCCTTTCACGCTCAACAAATGACAGCTAATCTATCTCCAGAGCCCCTTTTGCTCCTGGTTTTGATGTGTATTTTTATGTGTACCATATTAAAACAAGAGTGACTCAGTAATCCGAAAGTTCTTCAACTCAGGGGAATCAGGAGTCTTGTTAGAATGCTCAAAAACAGGAAAAGCCATAATACCATCGCGAAAAGGAAATGGAAAAATGCAAAAATATCTGAATACCAATTTATAGAGGGGTCTACTTCCTTCAGAAGGTACATGTATCCCCTTGACTTTTACAGCCTGACCCCCTAAGCTAACGTATGTTTTAAGATGGTCATGTCAATACAATAAATGATTTATATTTTTGAATATATTTGATCAAATATTGAATTTGGCCTTTACTATTTTAGCCATTAGAAATGCATTGAATAACACGTCCATAAATTGCAAAAAAGACAGTCCAAAAAACTTAAAGAACAAGGTTTTGAAGTGTCTGTCGTATATCTAGGGGAAATAAGAAAGCTCAGGAAATCTTTTGGTCACATATTAAACCCCTTAGTTTTGTGCCAACAAAAATATCTCCATGCTTCCATTCATTTTTATGGGTTAACTTCAGACTAGACCCGTGACAATTGGGGGGTCTTGAGAGTCTCCCTTTTCCACTGTGGGGTCATATTAGTTTGTAGCCCAAACGGTTCGGACGCTACTGACAGAAGTTGGCACATCAGCATTACCGACTTCAGACGAGCCCAGTGGGGCTTCTGAGAGTCTCGTTTTTCATATTAATTTGTAGGAAGCTACAGATGTTTTCGTGAGACGTTTTCGTGAGAAGATGTTTTATGGTCTTACAAACACCACTTTAACTCGGCCACCTTCCACCACAGATGCGGAATGCAAACTGACAGATTTTGATGGGGATTTTCTAAAATGATATTACTTACATTAATGCACAGATACTTCAATAGACTCTTAATTACACTTTGGATGGTGTATCAATATGACAAAGAACATGGCTGACGGTTTACATTCTGTAAAACCAATTGTGCTATTTTCTTAGTTGGTTTGTGTTTTGTGTAACTTATTTTTAAACTTGTGTACATAATGTTACTGCTGCCATCTCTTATGACCGAAAATAACTTCTGGACATCAGAACTGCGATTACTCACTGTGGACTGGAAAAAACATTTTCCTTTAATGAGACCGACAAGAAGGATATTCTGCTTTCACTGTAACAGGGCCAGATCCCCGCCTTTTACGTGAAGAAAAGACACAGGAAAAGGGGCCGCAGATCGGGCAGCCTTCTAGAATCCGTAGGCGAGAGAGTAAACTCCCACTGCCATCCAGTCTTCTTGCTAACGTGCAATCATTGGAAAATAAAATTGATGACCTACGATTAAGATTATCCTACCAACGGGACATTAAACAATGTAACATCTTATGTTTCACCAAGACATGTCTGAATGACGATACGGACAATATTGAGCTACCGGGATTTTCAGAAACAGAACAGAGACGCTACCTCTGGTAAGAGGAGGGTGGGGGTTTGTCGATTTGTAAAAAAAAAACAGCTAGTGTGAGTTGTCTAATATTAAAGAAGTCTTGCGGTATTGCTTGCCTGAGGTAGAGTACATTATGATAAGCTGTAGACCACACTATCTATCATCTACAAGGTTATCATCTATAGTATTCGGAGCCATCTATTTACCACCACAGAATGAAGCTGGCACTAAGACTGCACTCAACCAACTCTATAACGCCATAAGCAAAGAAGGAAATGCTCACCCAGAGGTGGCCTGGGACTTTAATACAGGAAACTTACTAATCACTTTTACCAAATTTTTACCAGAATGTCACATGTGCAAACAGAAAAATAAATCCTAGACTACCTTTACTCCACACACAGAGATGCATATAAAGCTCTCCCCCACCCTCCATTTGGCAAATCTGACCATAATTCTATCCTTCTGATTCCTGCTTAGTGGTTCGAGCATTAAACTAATAACCGAAAGGTCGAATCCCTTATCCCTGAACAAGGCAGTTAAGCCACTGTTCCAAGGCCGTCATTGCAAATAAGAATTTGTTTTAACTGACTAGTAAAAAAAAGCTGTGACTCGCTCAATATGGAAGTGGTCGAAGGCTACAAGACTGTTTTGCTCTCTTTTGTTCTAGCACACACTGGAATAGGTTCCAGGATTCATCCAATGGCTTTGAGGAGTACACCACCTCAGTCATCGGCTTCATCAATAAGTGCATCGATGACGTCGTCCCCACAGTGACTGTACGTACATATCCTAAACAGAAGCCATGGATTACAGGCAACATCTGCATCGAGCTAAAGGCTACAGGCAAGAGCTGCCGTTTTCAAGGAGCTGGAGACTAATCCGGACTCTTATACGAAATCCCGAAATGCCCTCAGACAAACCACCAAACAAGAAAAGCGTCAATACAGGATTAACTTCTTAAGGTATAGGGGGCAGCATTTTCACACTTTTGGATAAATAGCGTGCCCAATTTCAACTTCCTGCTACTCATGCCAAGAATATAAGATATGCATATTATTAGTATATTTGGATAGAAAACACTCTGAAGTTTATAAAACTGTTTGAATCATGTCTGTGAGTATAACAGAACTTATGTAGCAGGCAAAACCCAGAGGACTAACTGTTCAGATTTATATTTTGAGATCTCTGTCTGTTCAGTGCGTTCTCGTTGGCAAACAATATTTCTTAGGAACTTGTTTTCAGTTCCTACCGTTTCCACTGGATGTCACCAGTCTTTGGAGGTTATTTATTTGTGCAATGAATAAGTAGGCCATCTAGGAACTGCGTAAGATGTGAAAAGTAGCTTGGTTTGTTGTGTTCCTGTATTGAACACAGAGAGACCCATCTTCAATTTGATCGATTATTAACGTTTAAAAATACCTAAAGTTGTATTACAAAAGTAGTTTGAAATATTTTGCCAAGTTTATAGGCAACTTTTGAAATATTTTGTAGTGACGTTGCACATTTTGGAAGCTGTTTTTTTCAGGATATTTTTTTTCTGGATCAAACGTGCCAAATAAATTGACATTTTGGATATATATGGATGGAATTAATCGAACAAAAGGACCAATTGTGATGTTTAGGGGACATATTGGAGTGCCATCAAAAGAAGCTCATCAAAGGTAAGGCATGTTTTATATTTTATTTTTGCGTTTTGTGTAGTGCCTGCAGGGTTGAAATATGCTAACCTCTTTGTTTACTGTTGTACTATCATCAGATAATAGCTTCTTATGCTTTCGCCGAAAAGCCTTTTAACCACCTGTTAGGGATGATGCGAATTTTCGCAGCTTTTTGTAAAAAATCGCGCAACATTTCAATGTCCTGCTACTCATGCCAGGAATATAGTATATGCATATGATAAGTATGTGTGTATAGACAACACTCTGAAGTCTCTAAAACTGGTTAAATCACGTCTGTGGCTATAACAGAACGTGTTTAGGAGTAAAAATCCCAGGGAAAACTGTTCACCAAAAACACAAAAAAAATATTCATCCGCTAGTCAATGTATTGTCTAAGGCGATAGAAAATAGATGAGGTTCCGTTTACAATGCCTACAGCTTCCACACGATGTCGCCAGTACTGGCATTTCCTTGCTGGTTTATCCTTGGTGAGATGACGTATAGGCACTTCCTGTCTTGGGGCGCACCGGAGGAAGTTATGAAAGTGAAAAAATGGACGATGATTTCAAGACTTGCTGCTATCGAATACAGATCGCCCCGTGATCAATTTGATCGATTATTAACGTTTATTAATACCTAAAGTTGGTTTACAAAAGTAGTCTGAAGTGATTTGTAAAAGTTTATAGCTAACTTTTTTAATTTTAAAAAGTGACGTTGTGTCTTGTAAAGGTGAATTTTCCTGGATCAGACCGGCCTTCATAAATTGACATTTTGGGTATACAATGACGGATTTAATCGGGAAAAATACCCAATTGTGATGTTTATGGGACATATAGGAGTGCCAACAAAGAAGCTCGTCAAAGGTAATGAATGTTTTATATTTTATTTCTGCGTTTTGTGTAGCGCCGGCTACCGCTAAATCTTTTGTTTAGGACTCATTCAGGTATTTCGGGGGGGTGCATGCTATCAGATAATAGCTTCTCATGCTTTCGCCGAAAAGCATTTTACAAATCTGACATGTTGGCTAGATTCACAACGAGTGTAGCTTTAATTGCATGTGTGTTTTAATGAAAGTTTGAGTTTTATCGAGTACTACAGGTGGCGCTCTGACATTTCACGGATTTTGGTTCCTGTACAGGAACCAAATTCCGCATCATCCCTAACCCAAAAGGCTAAGCTTGAGAGCTAGCATATTTATTTCATTTCATTTGCGATTTTCATGAATAGTTAACGTTGCGTTATTCTAATGAGCTTCCGAAGATAATTACACTCCTGTATACAGGTTTTTTTCGTAGCCAAACGTGATGAACAAAACGGAGCGATTTGTCCTACACAAATAATCTTTTTGGAAAAACTGAACATTTGCTATCAAACTGAGAGTCTCCTCATTGAAAGCATCTGAAGTTCTTCAAAGGTAAATTATTTTATTTGAATGATTTTCTTGTTTTTGTGAAAATGTTGCATGCTGAATGCTAGGCTTAATGCTATGCTAGGCTATCAATACTCTTACACAAATGCTTGTTTAGCTATGGTTCAAAAGCATATTTTGAAAATCTGAGATGACAGTGTTGTTAACAAAAGGCTAAGCTTGAGAGCAAATATATTTATTTCATTTGCGATTTTCATGAATAGTTAACGTTGCGTTATGGTAATGAGCTTGAGGCTATAAATAGGATCCCGGATACGGGATTGCTCATCGCAACAGGTTAAGAATGAATCCTACTACACCGGCTCCGAGCTAAATGCCTTTTATGCTCGCTTCGAGGCAAGCAACACTGAATCATGCATGAGCGCACCAGCTGTCCTGGATGACTGTGTGATAACACTCTCCGTAGCCTATTTGAACAAAACCATTAAACAGGTCAACATTCACAAAGCTGCTGAGCCAGACGGATTACCAGAATGTGTACTCAAAGCATGCACGGACCAACTGTCAAGTTTCTTCACTGACATTTCCAACCTTCAACCTCTTCCTGACCGAGTCTATACCTACATGTTTCAAGTAGACCACCATAGTCCCTGTGCCGAAGTAGGCGTCAATAACCTGCCTAAATGATTACCACCCTGTGGCACTCACGTCTGTAGCCATGAAGTGCTTTGATAGAATGGTCTAGGCTCAAGTCAACACCATACTCCCGGACACCCTAGACCCACTAACTAAGCTAAGAACTCTGGGACTAAACACCTTCCTCTGCAACTGGATCCTGGACTTCCTGACGGGACACCCCCAGGTGGTAAGATTAGGCAACAAAACGTCTGCCTCTGATCCTTAACACTGGGGCCCCTCAGAGGTGTGTACTTAGTCCTCTCCTTTATTCCCTGTTCACTCACGACTGAGTGGAAAAACTTCACTCCAACACCATCATTAAGTTTGCTAACGACACAACAGTGGTAGGCCTGATCACCGACAGCGATGAGACAGCCTATAGGGAGGAGGTCAGAGAATTGGCAGTGTAGTGTCAGGACAACAACCTCTCCCTCAATGTGAGCCAGACAAAGGATCTGATCATGGACTGTAGGAAAAGGAGGGCCGAACAGGCCCCCCATTCTCATCGACGGGGCTGAAGTGGAGCAGATCCAGTCTCAAGGTCCTTGGTGTCCACATCACCAACAATCTATCATGGTCCAAACACACCAGACAGTCATGAAGAGGGCACGACAAAACATCAGGCGACTGAAAAGATTTGGCATGGGTCCCCAGATCCTCAAAAGGTTCTACAGCTGCACCATGTAGAGCATCCTGACCAGTTGCATCACTGCCTGGTATGGCAACTGCTCGGCATCTGACAGTAAGGTGCTACAGAGGTTAGTGCGTACTGCCCAGTACATCACTGGGGACAAGCTCCCTGCCATCCAGGACCTATACAATAGGCAGTGTCAGAGGAAAGCCCATCAAATTGTCAGCCTCCAGTCACCCAATTTATAGATTGTTTCTCTGCTACCGCACGGAAAGCGGTACCGAAGCGTCAAGTCTAAGACTGCTGAACAATTAATAAAATCGCCACCAGGCAATTTCCATTGAACCCCCCCTTTTGTACACTGCTGCCACCCTCTGTTTATTATCTAGTCATTTCATCCTCACCTACATGTACAAATTACCTCAACTAACCTGTACCCCCACACACTGACTCGGTACCGGTATATAGCCTCGTTATTGTTATTGTGTTACTTTCTATTATAACTTTTTATTTTAGTCTACTTGGTAAATATCTTATTAACTATTCTTGAACTGGTTAAGGGCTTGTAAGTAATTCACGATAAAGTCTGCACTTGTTGTATTCGGCACGTGACAAAAGTTTGATTTGATACAGGCGTCCTTCCTAACGCAGTTATCTGAGAGGAAGGAAACTGCTCAGGGATTTCACCATAAGGATAATGGTTACTTTTAAACAGTTACAGAGTTTAATGGATGTTTTATGAGAACTGAGGATGGATCAACAACATTGTAGTTACTCCACAATACTAAAATAAAATTATTACAAAGCATGCATCCTGTTTGCAACAAGGCACTAAAGTAAATGTAATACTGCTAAAAAATGTGGCGAAGCAATTCACTTTTTATCCTGAATGGTTTGGGGCAAATCCATTTGAATATATTAATGAGTAACACTCCATATTTTCACGCATAGTGGTGGCTGCATCATGTTATGGGAATGCTTGTAATCGTTAAGGATTGGAGTTTTTCAGGATAAAAAATAAACAATGTATCTAAGCACAAGCAAAATTCTATAGGAAAACTTGGTTCAGTCTGTTTCCACCAGACATTGGGAGATTAATTCACCTTTCAGCAGGGTAATAACCTAAAACACAAGACCAAATCTATTTAATATGATTTGAATTATGATAGAATCTCATCTAAACTTCAAGTGCTTCAGTCCGTTCCCCTCTGAGCATGGATGATGAGGTTATGAATAAAGGTTATTGGTTGCATCTAATATGACACTCTCAGAGCTCTGGTCAAGTAGTGCACTAGGAGTAGGGCACCATTTGGTATAATGTCTCACTGTGGACTGCTGCCTCTATATGTCCCAGGACTTCTGATGTCAGGCACTATGCATGCAATATGTATGCCTTTTTAATATTTAATTACATCACCCTCTGTCTGTCAGTTCTTTATAATGACAGCCAATGACCTCTGACCTTTAATAAACTCAACTGACATGAAGCATTAGACATGGAACCGGGTCTTCGCTTTATTGAGCGGTTTAGAAATGAAAATATTAGCGTTAATATTTGTCTTGATATGAGGTTTGGAGGTCGCCTGGCTAAAAGGGCAAGACAGCTCACAGTCTGGTGTAGGCCAGGCTAGCTGGAGGGTCATTGGTTCCTTTAGCTCTTCAGGAGTGTGGCTATTGTGGTGGAGTGTAATTGTTGTGGTGTGTAAGATTGTTGTTGTTGTCGTGGACCACTCAGCCCCTACCCAGATGGTTATGCTACATAGTAATTGTATCTCTCTCTCTCTCTAACTACTCTCTCCTCTTCCATCCTATCATCCCTCCATTCTGCTAAATCCTTCTCCCTTCTGTCTCCTGATTCTGCCTCTACAACCCGACTCTCCTCCCTTTCCTATGACTCGCACTGTCTCCTTTCCTCCCGGCTGGCTCGGCCCTGCCCTCCTACTCCGTGGCTGAGTGACTCATTGCGAGCATACAGAACAGGGCTGTGGGCATCTGAAAGAAAATGAGGGAAAACTAAAATTCCGGAGGACCTATCATCCTTTTACTCCCTCCTCTCTACCTTCTCTTCCTCTGTATTTGCTGCTAAAGCCACTTTCTATCACTAAATTTCAAGCTTCTGCCTCTAACCCTAGGAAACTCTTTTCCACCTTCTCCTCCCTCCTTAATCCTCCACGCCCCCCGCTCCCTCTTCCCTCTCCGCGGACGAATTTGTCAACCACTTTGAAAAAAGGTTGACGACATCCGCTACTCATTCACTCATGAGGGGATGACCCTGCGACTAGTGAGGTCTGGCCGCCCTACAATCCTGCCCGCTCGACCCCATCCCCTCCTCCCTTCTCCAGACCATCTCTGGAGACCTTCTCCCATTCCTCACTTCCCTCATCAACTCATACTTGTCCCCTGGCTGTCCTGCCTCTGACTTCAAAATGGCCAGACTTGCTCCCCTCCTCAAGAAACCAAAACACCAATCTGATGTCAACAACTACAGACCTGTATCCCTTCTTTTTTTTCTTTCCAAAACACTTGAGCGTGCTGTCTCTGATCAACTTTCTCGTTATCTCTCGATCTTCTTGACCC
This sequence comes from Oncorhynchus nerka, assembly GCF_034236695.1. Classification (NCBI taxonomy): domain Eukaryota; kingdom Metazoa; phylum Chordata; class Actinopteri; order Salmoniformes; family Salmonidae; genus Oncorhynchus; species Oncorhynchus nerka. The sequence continues at coordinate 106,380,330 of NC_088417.1, read as the reverse complement.
TAACCAGTCAGGCTTCAAGAACGGTCACTCAACCGAGTCTGCTCTTCTCTGTGTCACAGAGGCTTGCCACACTGTGAAAGGTGACTCTCTCACCTCTGTTCTCATCCTCCTAGATCTATCTGCTGCCTTTGAAACTGTGAACCATCAGATCCTCCTCTCCATCCTCTCAGGGCTGGGGGTCTCAGGCTCCGCCTCCTCCCCACCCTCTCAGGGCTGGGGGTCTCAGGCTCCGCCTCCTCTCCACCCTCTCGGGCTGGGGGTCTCAGGCTCTGCACACTCTTAGATTGCATCCTACCTGGCAGGCCGCTCCTACCAGTGTCTGTGTCTCTGTGTCTGCACCACATACTCTCACTACTAGTGTCCCCCAGGGCTCGGTTCTAGGCCCTCTTCTCTCTATACCACAAGTCACTCGGCTTTGTAATATCCTCACATGTCTCTCCTAACATTGCTATGCAGATGACACTCAACTACTTTTCTACTTCCCCCATCTGACACCCAAATGGTGACCCGCATCTCTGCATGCCTGGCAGATATCTTGGATTTTCAGTCCACCACTTCAACCTGGACAAGACGGAACTGCTCATCCTCCCGGGGAAGGCCTGCCCACTCAATGACCTACAATTCACGGTTGACAACTCCACATTGTCACCCTCCCAGAGCGCAAAGAACCTCGACTTGACCCTGTTGTTCTCTGCAAACATAAAAGCATTGAACCGCTTCTGCAGGTTACAATGTCCACAACATCCATAGAGTACGACCCTGCCTCACACAGGAAGTGGCGCAGGTCCTAATCCAGGCACTTGTCCTCTCCAGTCCAGACTACTGCAAATCGATGTTGGCTGGGCTCCCCGCTTGTGCCATCAAACCCCTGCAACAAGAGGATAATATGGACTTGGTCTTTTACCAAATAGTGCCAATTTGCTAGAGTTTAAATAGTGCTAAAACTAAGGTAAACTGCCTGCTACTCAGGCCCAGAAGCTAGGATATGCATATAATTGGTAGATTTGGATAGAAAACACTCTAAAGTTTCTAAAACTGTTAAAATTATGAATGAGTAGAACAGAACATATTTGGCAGGTGAAACCCCGAGGACAAACCATCCAGGATTTATTTTTGAGGTCACTCTCTTTTCAATTAGATTTCTATGGGGAATTAGATTTCCAAGGCACTTGCTTGCAGTTCCTATCGCTTCCACTTTAGAAATTGGTTGATTCTTTTCCTTTGAGAAATGGAGAAGTAGCCATTTCCTTTCTGGGAGTCGAGCCAAGTGTACTGTTGTGGTTGGGGCGCACGACCTGAAAGCTCGCTCCACCTTGTTTTTATCCGCTATTGAACGCAGTTCATCCCGTCTTATATTGTATTATTATTTACGTTAAAAAATACCTAAAGTTATATTAGGAAAGTTGTTTAAAATGTTTGGACAAAGATACAGGTAACTTATTAGATATTTTGTAGTCATGTTGCGCGAGTTGGAACCAGTGTTTTTATGGATCAAACGCACCAAATAAATTGACATTTTGGAGATAGAACAACAGAATTAATCGAACAAAAGGACCATTTGTGATGTTTATGGGACATATTGGAGTGCCAACAGAAGAAGCTCTTCAAAGGTAAGGCATGAATTATATCGTTATTTCTGAGTTTTGCGTCGCGCCTGGGTCGATGAAATATGATTGTCTGTGTTTGTTTGATGGGGTGCTGTCCTCAGATAATCACATGGTTTGCTTTCGCCGTAAAGCCTTTTTGAAATCTGACACCGTGGCTGGATTAACAAGAAGTTAAGCTTTATTTTGACATATTGCATGTGTATTTTCAAGAATGTTAAATATTTACAATTCTGTAGTTTGAATTTGGCGCCCTGCACTTGCAGTGGATGTTGGTCAAGTGGGACGGTAGCGTCCCATCTAGCCTAGAGAGGATAACTAGAATGTGTAGACTTTCCAAGATACAGTTTATGTCATCCTATCATCAGTAATAATGTCTCAGGCGACAACTGATCTGACATCATAATCTTTAAGTACCAACAGATACTTTCAACTGGTTGGATTAACGAAATATTGTCCTATTCCCAACCTATTGATGTTACCATACCCTCTATATGATAACACATTTCCAAGAGTTCATTCTGTAGAGTAGAGAGAGAAAAGGAAAAGGTATTTATGGGGGTCAAAAACCTCACCAACAGGGCAACGTCATGACACCTGCATGCATACATACAGTACAAACATACCATACATACTTTACATACTTTACGAACATACATACATACATACATACATACATACATACATACATACATACATACATACATACATACATACATACATACATACATACATACTGTACATAGCATACATACTTTACATTCATACCTACATACAGTGGAGAGAACAAGTATTTGATACACTGCCGATTTTGCAGGTTTTCCTACTTACAAAGCATGTAGATGTAATGCTGCGGGTGTCGTGGGTGTGGAGTCAGACGCAGGAGACAGAGAGTGCAATGCTGTGCGTCTTTAATTGCACCAACGCACCACAGGGTACTCACAATAGTAACGACCCCAAACACAGGGAATGAAAATGTACAACGGAAAAGTCACGACCAGGCACTAACACGTACCTCTACAACAGAGCCGAAGGTTACACTGAAATAATCCCGCACAACAACCAGGCGGGCCGGCTGTCTAATAAAGACAAACTAATCATACCTAAACAGGTGCTACCAATAAACATACAAGGAGGGGGAGGAAAGACAATCAGTGGCAGCTAATAGGCCGGTGATGACGACCGCCGAGCGCCACTCGTGACAGTACCCCCCTGACGCGCGGCTCCCGCAGCGCGCCGACACCGGCCTCGAGGTCGCCCCGGAGGACGAGGTGCAGGGCGATCCGGATGGAGGCGATGGAAATCCCTCAACATGGATGGATCCAAGATGTCCCCCACCGGTACCCAGCACCTCTCCTCCGGGCCGTACCCCTCCCAGTCCACGAGGTACTGCAGGCCCCTCACCCGGCGTCTTGAGTCCAGAATGGCCCGGATCGTGTACGCCGGGGACCCCTCGATGTCCAGAGGGGGGAGGGACCTCCAGCACCTCACTGTCCTGCAGGGGACCAGCTACCACCGGCCTGAGGAGAGACACATGAAACGAGGGGTTAATACGATAATAGGAAGGGAGTTGTAATCGATAACACACCTCGTTTATCCTCCTCAGGACTTTAAAGGGCCCTACACACTGCGGACCCAGCTTCCGGCAGGGCAAGCGGAGAGGTAGGTTTCGGGTCGAGAGCCAGACCCTGTCCCCTGGTACAAACACGGGGGCCTCACTGCGGTGGCGGTCAGCACTCCTCTTCTGCCGTCCACTCGCTTGTTGTAGAGATTCCTGGACGGCCCTCCAGGTCTCCTTGGAGCGCTGTACCCATTCCTCCACCGCAGGAGCCTCGGTCTGGCTTGGATGCCATGGTGCCAGGACCGGCTGGTACCCCAACACACACTGAAAAGGGGACACGTTAGTAGAGGAGTGGCGTAGTGAGTTCTGAGCCATTTCAGCCCAGGGAATGTAGCGTGCCCACTCCCCTGGCCGATCCTGGCAATACGACCGCAGAAACCTACCCACCTCCTGGTTCACTCTCTCCACCTGCCCATTACTCTCGGGTGATAACCGGAGGTCAGGCTGACAGAGACCCCCAAGCGTTCCATGAACGCTCTCCATACCCGAGACGTGAATTGGGGGCCCCGATCAGAAACGATGTCCTCCGGCACCCCGTAGTGCCGAAAGACATGGGTGAATAACGCCTCCGCAGTCTGTAGGGCTGTAGGGATACCGGGCAACGGGAGGAGACGGCAGGACTTAGAGAACCGATCCACAATCACAAGAACCGTGGTGTTCCCCTGAGACGGCGGAAGATCGGTCAGGAAATCTATGGACAGATGTGACCATGGCCGCTGTGGAACGGGGAGGGGTTGTAACTTCCCTCTAGGAAGGTGCCTAGGATCCTTACTCTGAGCGCACACTGAACAGGAGGAGACATAACCCTTAACGTCCTTAGCCAAAGTAGGCCACCAATACCTCCCCCTGAAGGCTCCCCACTGTCCTCGTCACCCCAGGGTGACCCGAGGAGGGTAGGACATGAGCCCACCGAATCAGCTTGTCCCGAACACCAAGCGGCACGTACCTTCGCCCCGCTGGACACTGAGGAGGAGCGGGTTCAGCCCGTAACGCCCGCTCGATATCCGAGTCCACCTCCCATACCACTGGTGCTACCAGCTTTGAGGCGGGAAGGATGGGAGCAGGTTCGGTGGACCCATCCTCCGTGTCGTAAAGGCGGGACAGTGCGTCAGCCTTTACGTTCTAGGAGCCCGGTCTATAAGACAAAGTAAACCGGAACCGGGTGAAGAATATGGCCCACCTTGCCTGACGTGGGTTAAGTCTCCTAGCTGCCCGAATATACTCCAGGTTCTGGTGGTCGGTCCAGATGAGAAAAGGGTGCTTAGCCCCCTCAAGCCAGTGTCTCCACACCTTCAGAGCTCTAACCACCGCTAGCAACTCCCGGTCCCCACATCATAGTTACGCTCCGCTGGGCTGAGCTTCCTTGAGAAGAAAGCGCAGGGGCGGAGTTTTGGTGGCGTACCCGAGCGCTGCGATAGCACGGCACCCACCCCAGCCTCGGACGCGTCCACCTCCACTATGAATGCTAGAGAGGGGTCCGGATGCGCCAACACGGGCGCATCAGCGAACAGCGCCTTCAACTTGTTGAACGCTCCGTTCGCCTCTGCTGACCACTGCAACCGCACCGGGCCCCCCTTCAGCAGTGAGGTAATGGGAGCCGCTATCTGGCCAAAACCCCGGATAAACCTCCGGTAGTAGTTGGCAAAACCCAAAACCGCTGCACCTCCTTTACCGTGGTTGAGTCGGCCAATTACGCACGGCCCTAATGGGGTCGCCCTCCATCACTACCCCCGAGGTGGAAATGCGATATCCCAGAAAAGAGACGGCTCGTTTAGAGAACACGCATTTCTCAGCCTTGACGTATAGGTCATGCTCCAGCAGTCTACCAAGCACCTTGTGCACCAGAGACACATGCGCGGTGTAAGTGGCCGAGTAGATCAGAATGTCATCGATATAAACAACCACTCCCTGCCCGCACAGGTCCCTGAGAATCTCGTCTACAAAGGATTGAAAAACGGCTGGAGCATTCTTTAACCCATACGGCATGACGAGGTACTCATAGTGGCCTGATGTGGTACTAAATGCGGTTTTCCACTCGTCTCCCTTCCGAATACGCACCAGACTATACGCGCTCCTGAGATCCAGTTTTGTGAAGAACTGCGCTCCGTGGAATGATTCCACCGCCGTAGCGATGAGAGGTAGAGGGTAACTATACCCCACTGTGATGGCGTTTAGACCTCTATAATCAATACACGGACGCAAACCTCCCTCCTTTTTCCTCACAAAAAAGAAACTCGAGGAGACGGGTGAAATGGAGGGCCGAATGTACCCCTGTCCCAGCGACTCCGTGACATATGTCTCCATTGCCAACGTCTCCTCCTGGGGACAGCGGGTACACGTGACTCTTGGGAAGCGCAGCGTCTACCTGGAGATCTATCGTACAATCCCTTCCCGGTCGATAAGGTGGTAATTTAGTCGCTTTCACTTTACTGAAAGCGATTGCCAAATCGGCATACTCGGGGGGAATGCACACCGTGGAACCCTGGTCTGGACTCTCCACCGACGTAGCACCGATGGAAACTCCCAAACACCTTCCAGAACACTCCTCTGACCACCCCTGGAGAACCCCCTGTTTCCACGAAATTTTAGGATTGTGCCGGGCCAGCCAGGGAGTCCCCAGCACCACTGGAAACGCAGGCGAATCAATAATAAAAACTGATACGCTCCCTATGATTCCCCTGCGTCACCATGTCCAGTGGGACCGTGGTCTCCCTGACCATCCCTGACCCTAATGGCCGGCTATCTAGGGAGTGCACGGGGAAAGGAGAATCTATCGGCACCAGCGGAACCCCTAATTTAAGGGCGAGTCCGCGATCCATAAAGTTCCCAGCTGCGCCTGAATCGACTAGCGCCCTATGCTGGGAAGAGGGAAAAAAGTGAAGAAAAAGGTTAAGACAAACATGTGGCCAACAGGGGTTCTGGGTGAGTTTGATGCAGACTCACCTGGGATGATCGAGAAGCGTTCCGCCTGCCATCTCTACTCCCAGACGGACCCCCCCAGCACCGATCAGACGTGTGTCCTCTCCGACCACAGTTGGTGCAGGGAAGGCCTCCTCCTCCGGTACCCCTCGGCGCAGCCCCTCCCAACTCCATCGGAATGGGAGCGGAGGGGCTGGGTGGTGGAACGCACAGGACCCTCTCTGAACGCCCGCGGGCAGCCAGCAGATTGTCCAGTCGAATGGACATGTCAATCAGCTGATCCAGTGACAGAGTGGTGTCCCGACACGCTAACTCCCGGCGGACGTCCTCTCGGAGACTACACCTGTAGTGGTCCATAAGGGCCCTGTCGTTCCACCCAGATCCGGCTGCCAAGGTCCGGAACTCCAGCGCGTAATCCTGGGCGCTCCTCCTCTCCTGCCTGAGATGAAAAAGTCGTTCTCCCACCGCTGGCCGTCTAGAGGGTGATCAAACACGGCACGGAAGCGGAGGGAAAACTCTGGGTAGTGCTCCCGCGCTGAGTCTGGGCCATTCCAGACTGCGTCGCCCACTCCAGAGCACGACCCGTGAGGCAGGAGATGAGGACACTCACCCTCTCCGCTCCTGAGGGAGTGGGTCTAACGGTGGCCAGGTATAGCTCCAGCTGAAGCAGAAACCCCTGGCAACCCGACGCCGCTCCATCATAAGCCCTCGGTAGCGTCAGACGGAGGGTGCTGGAGTCGAGTGATGGGGAGTCCGGAGCCGTGGGTGCCGAAGGTGGAGAGAGGAGACCACTCCTCTCCCATCGGTCCATTCTCTCCATTACTTGATCCATCGCGGATCCGATCCGATGGAGAACGGTGGTGTGGTGGAGAACCCGTTCCTCCATCGATGGGAGAGGGTTGGCTGCTGCTCCTGCTGACTCCATTCAATTTGAATTAGGTGCGGGATTCTGTAATGCTGCGGGTGTCGTAGGTGTGGAGTCAGACGCAGGAGACAGAGAGTGCAATGCTGTGCGTCTTTAATTGCACCAACGCACCACAGGGTACTCACAATAGTAACGACCCCAAACACAGGGAATGAAAATGTACAACGGAAAAGTCACGACCAGGCACTAACACGTACCTCTACAACAGAGCCGAAGGTTACACTGAAATAATCCCGCACAACAACCAGGCGGGCCGGCTGTCTAATAAAGACAAACTAATCATACCTAAACAGGTGCTACCAATAAACATACAAGGAGGGGGAGGAAAGACAATCAGTGGCAGCTAATAGGCCGGTGATGACGACCGCCGAGCGCCACTCGTGACAGTAGAGGTCTGTAATTTTTATCATAGGTACACTTCAACTGTGGAATCTAAAACAAAAATCCAGAAAATCACATTGTATGATTTTTAAGTAATTCATTTGCATTTTATTGCCGCCTTTCTAAGGTCACGCCACAGCATCTCAATCGGATTCAAGTCCGGACTTTGACTAGGACACTCCAAAACCATTTTGTTTTTTAAAGCCATGCAGAGGTGGACTTGCTGGTGTGTTTTGGATCATTGTCCTGCTGCAGAACTCAAGTGCGCTTCAGCTTGAGGTCACGAACTCAATTACTCCGTCCCGTAGGGCCATGAAGGTCCGGATAGCGTTTTCCCTTAATAAATCAAATCATCACTTAAAAACTGCATTTTGTGTTTATCTTTGGTTATCTTTGGTTATCTTTGGTTATCTTTGGTTATCTTTGGTTATCTTTGGTTTTATTAAAATGTGTTTGATCTGAAACATTTAAGTGTGACAAATGTGCAAGAAAATAAGAAATCAGGAAGGGGGCAAATACTTTTTCACAGCACTGTATATATTTATAATTATATGTATACTGTATATCTGGTGAATAACTATCTAGTGTGCCTGGCGGATGTTGTTGGGAAAATTAATCTAGTAACAAAAGCAATAACATAAAGAAAAGAGCCATGATATTATTATTTATCACAGAATACATCTCACGGTTGAAGGAGGGGTCAGTCACTCATGAAATTGCCTTGGCGATGCCTAGACCAATGGTATCTGCTCTAGTAGGCTTCACTGCCACTTATATATCCCTGCTGGTGAGAGGAGGGAAGGAGAGAGGATTGGAGTGGGGAGGGAGAGGAGAGGAGAGGAGAGGAGAGGAGAGGAGAGGAGAGGAGAGGGGAGGGGAGAGGAGAGGAGAGGAGAGGAGAGGAGAGGAGAGGAGAGGAGAGGAGAGGAGAGGAGAGGAGAAGAGAGGTGAAGGGGCCAGGTGAAGGGGCCAGGTGAAGGGGTCAGGTGAAGGGGCACTGTATTCTGCTCTTCTCTTCGCCTCGGGCTAAACCACTCAAACCTGGGAGCCTCAGAACCTGAAGTCAGCAGGAAGAGAAGTTAGTAACTGGAGAAGAGTTTGTTTCTAACCTGATGTCCTTGAGATTAATCAAGGAACCTGTTTACCCTTATTACCCTCAAAAACTCAAGAGTCTCAATTTGGTGTTTGTCCCATTTTGTGAATTCTTGGATGGTGAGTGGAACACAGACCTAACAAACATAAAGGGCAATGGGTTCTTTAACTGATTCACGTATTTTTAGCCAGATCCTAATTGGTATGTTGATTTTGATGTTCCTTTTGATGGCATAGAAGGCCCTTCTTGCCTTGTCTCAGATCGTTCACAGCTTTGTGGAGGTTACCTGTGGCGCTGATGTTTAGACCAAGGTATGTATAGTTTTTTTGTATGCTCTAGGGCAACGATGTCTAGATGGAATTTGTATTTGTGGTCCTGGCGACTGTATCTTTTTTGGAACACCATTATTTTGGTCTTACTGAGATTTACCTGTCAGGGCCCAGAATCTGTGCAGAAGATCTAGGTGCTGCTGTAGGGCCTCCTTGATTGGTGACAGTAGCACCAGATCATCAGCAAACAGTAGACATAGGAATTCAAATTCTAGTAGGGTGAGGCCGGGTGCTGCAGAGTTTTCTAGTGCCCTCGCCAATTCGTTGATATACAGTATATATTGAAGAGGGTGTGGCTTCAGATGCATCCCTGTCTCACCCCATGGCCCTGTGAGAAGAAATGTGTGTGTTTTGTGCCTATTTTAAGCGTACACTTGTTATTTGTGTCTCCTGTGTCTCCTGACCCCTCCTGTCTCAGCCTCCAGTATTTATGCTGCAGTAGTTTATGTGTCGGGGAGCTGGGGTCAGTTTGTTATATCTGGAGTACTTCTCCTGTCCTATTCGGTGTCCTGTGTGAATCTAAGTGTGCGTTCTCTAATTCTCTCCTTCTCTCTTTCTTTCTCTCTCTCAGAGGACCTGAGCCCTAGGACCATGCCCCAGGACTACCTGACATGATGACTCCTTGCTGTCCCCAGTCCACCTGGCCATGCTGCTGTTCCAGTTTCAACTGACCTGAGCTCTAGGACCATGCCCCAGGACTAACTGACATGATGACTCCTTGCTGTCCCCAGTCCACCTGGCCATGCTGCTGCTCCAGTTTCAACTTCCACCTGACTGTGCTGCTGCTCCAGTTTCAACTGTTCTGCCTTATTATTATTCGACCATGCTGGTCATTTATGAACATTTGAACATCTTGACCATGTTCTGTTATAATCTCCACCCGGCACAGCCAGAAGAGGACTGGCCACCCCACATAACCTGGTTCCTCTCTAGGTTTCTTCCTAGGTTTTGCCTTTCTAGGGAGTTTTTCCTAGCCACCGTGCTTCTACACCTGCATTGCATGCTGTTTGGGGTTTTAGGCTGGGTTTCTGTACAGCACTTTGAGATATCAGCTGATGTACGAAGGGCTATATAAATACATTTGATTTGATTTGATTTGATTTGTGTACATGGATTGTTTGTTTTTCCCGCAACAACACTTTCCATCAGTTTGTATAGCAGACCCTCCAAATTGAGTCTAAGGCTTTTTTGAAATCAACAAAGCATGAGAAGACTTTGCCTTTGTTTTGGTTTGTTTGTTTGTCAATTACGGTGTGCAGGGTGAATACTTGGTCTGTCATACGATAATTTGGTAAAAACCAATTTGACATTTGCTCAGTACATTGTTTTCAATGAGGAAATGTAGGAGTCTGCTGTTAATGATAATGCAGAGGATTTTCCCAAGGTTACTGTTGACGCATATCCCACGGTAGTTATTGGGGTCAAATTTGTCTCCACTTTTGTGGATTGGGGTGATCAGTCCTTGGTTCCAAATACTGGGGAAGATGCCAGAGTTAAGGATGATGTTAAAGAGTTTTAGTTCCGCCAATTGGAATTTGTTGTCTGTATATTTGATCATTTCATTGAGGATACCATCAACACCACAGGCTTTTGGGTTGGAGGGTTTTTATTGTGTCCTGTAGTTCATTCAAGATAATTGTATAATCCAATGGGTTCTGGTAGTTTTTAATAGTTGATTTTAAGATTTGTATTTGATCATGTATATGTTTTTGCTGTTTGTTCTTTGTTATAGAGACAAAAAGATTAGAGAAGTGGTTTACAGCTAAATCTTTGTGTTGTTATTTGTTTAGTGTTTTCCAATTTCCCAGAAGTGGTTAGAGTCTATAGATTCTTCAATTACATTGAGCTGATTTCTGATGTGCTGTTCCTTCTTTTTCCGTAGTGTATTTCTGTATTTTAGTGATTCATCATAGTGAAGGCTTAGACTCAGTTTTTCTGGATATCTAGGTCTGATCTGAGGGGGCCTAAATTAGGTGTGGGCATGGTTGACTTGGTTGGGGAGGGGGGTCTGGGTCTGGGAGAGTGTTTCGCTGGTGTGGGTGGGTGTCTATTGATCTGTTGCTCTTTGGGACCCCTCAGCAGGCTCCTCCCCTCCTCCCCTCAGCAGCCTCCTCCCCTCAGCAGCCTCCTCCCCTCCTCCTCCCCTCCCCTCAGCAGCCTCCTCCCCTCCTCCCCTCAGCAGCCTCCTCCCCTCCTCCCCTCAGTAGCCTCCTCCCCTCCTCCCCTCAGCAGCCTCCTCCCCTCCTCCCCTCTGCAGCCTTCACTGATTTAGATGTCATTATTGAATCAAGATAAATACTTACAATATAAGATAAAACCACCACATTTAAACACTGTAAGGTGACTGGGAGCATGGACGTACACTACCATTCAAACGTATGGGGTCACTAAGAAACATCCTTGTTTTTGAAGGAAAAGCACATTTTTTGTCCTTTAAAATAAGATCAAATTGATCAGAAATACAGTGTAGACATTGTTAATGTTGTAGATGTCTATTGTAGCTGGAAACGGCAGATTTTTTTATGGAATATCTACATAGGAGTACACAGGTCCATTATCAGCAACCATCACTCCTGTGTTCCAATGGCACGTTGTGTTAGCTAATCCAAGTTTATAATTTTAAAAGGCTAATTTATCTAATTTTCATCATAGGTATACTTCAACTATGACAGACAAAATTAGAAAAAAAAAATCCAGAAAATCAAATTGTAGGATTTTTAATGAATTTATTTGCAAATGATGGTGGAAAATAAGTATTTGGTCATAACAAAAAGTTTATCTCAATACTTTGTTAAATACCCTTTGTTGGCAATGGCAGAGGTCAAACGTTTTCTGTAAGTCTTCACAAGGTTTTCACACAATGTTGCTGGTATTTTGGCCCATTCCTCCATGCAGATATCCTCTAGAGCAGTGATATTTTGGGGCTGTTGCTGGGCAACACAAACGTTCAACTCCCTCCAAAGACTTTCTATGGGGTTGAGATCTGTAGGGTCTGTAGTTGTTATAATGCTAGTCTTCCTCTGGCCGCGGGACATCTAAGGTGAACCCCCTGGGTCTGTAGTTGTTATAATGCTAGTCTTCCTCTGGCCGCGGGACATCTAAGGTGAACCCCCTGGGTCTGTAGTTGTTATAATGCTAGTCTTCCTCTGGCCGCGGGACATCTAAGGTGAACCCTCTGGGTCTGTAGTTGTTATGATGCTAGTCTTCCTCTGGCCGCGGTACATCTAAGGTGAACCCTCTGGGTCTGTAGTTGTTATGATGCTAGTCTTCCTCTGGCCGCGGGACATCTAAGGTGAACCCTCTGGGTCTGTAGTTGTTATGATGCTAGTCTTCCTCTGGCCGCGGGACATCTAAGGTGAACCGCCTGGGTCTGTAGTTGTTATAATGCTAGTCTTCCTCTGGCCGCGGGACATCTAAGGTGAACCCCCTGGGTCTGTAGTTGTTATGATGCTAGTCTTCCTCTGGCCGCGGTACATCTAAGGTGAACCCTCTGGGTCTGTAGTTGTTATAATGCTAGTCTTCCTCTGGCCGCGGGACATCTAAGGTGAACCCCCTGGGTCTGTAGTTGTTATAATGCTAGTCTTCCTCTGGCCGCGGGACATCTAAGGTGAACCCCCTGGGTCTGTAGTTGTTATGATGCTAGTCTTCCTCTGGCCGCGGGACATCTAAGGTGAACCCCCTGGGTCTGTAGTTGTTATAATGCTAGTCTTCCTCTGGCCGCGGGACATCTAAGGTGAACCCCCTGGGTCTGTAGTTGTTATGATGCTAGTCTTCCTCTGGCCGCGGGACATCTAAGGTGAACCCTCTGGGTCTGTAGTTGTTATAATGCTAGTCTTCCTCTGGCCGCGGGACATCTAAGGTGAACCCCCTGGGTCTGTAGTTGTTATAATGCTAGTCTTCCTCTGGCCACGGGACATCTAAGGTGAACCCTCTGGGTCTGTAGTTGTTATAATGCTAGTCTTCCTCTGGCCGCGGGACATCTAAGGTGAACCCCCTGGGTCTGTAGTTGTTATGATGCTAGTCTTCCTCTGGCCACAGGACATCAAATCGAATCAAATCAAATCAAATGTATTTATATAGCCCTTCGTACATCAGCTGATATCTCAAAGTGCTGTACAGAAACCCAGCCTGAAACCCCAAACAGCAAACAATGCAGGTGTAAAAGCACGGTGGCTAGGAAAAACTCCCTAGAAAGGCCAAAACCTAGGAAGAAACCTAGAGAGGAACCAGGCTATGTGGGGTGGCCAGTCCTCTTCTGGCTGTGCCGGGTAGAGATTATAACAGAACATGACCAAGATGTTCAAATGTTCATAAATGACCAGCATGGTCGAATAATAATAAGACAGAACAGTTGAAACTGGAGCAGCAGCACAGTCAGGTGGACTGGGGACAGCAAGGAGTCATCATGTCAGGTAGTCCTGGGGCACGGTCCTAGGGCTCAGGTCCTCCGAGAGAGAGAAAGAAAGATAGAATTAGAGAGAGCATATGTGGGGTGGCCAGTCCTCTTCTGGCTGTGCCGGGTGGAGATTATAACAGAACGTGGCCAAGATGTTCAAATGTTCATAAATGACCAGCATGGTTGAATAAAGTAAGGCAGAACAGTTGAAACTGGAGCAGCATTATGGCCAGGTGGACTGGGGACAGCAAGGAGTCATCATGTCAGGTAGTCCTGGGACATGGTCCTAGGGCCCAGGCCAGTTGAAACTGGAGCAGCAGCATGGCCAGGTGGACTGGGGACAGCAAGGAGTCATCATGTCAGGTAGTCCTGGGGCATGGTCCTAGGGCTCAGGTCCTCCGAGAGAGAGAAAGAAATAGAGAAGGAGAGAATTAGAGAATGCACACTTAGATTCACACAGGACACCGAATAGGACAGGAGAAGTACTCCAGATATAACAAACTGACCCTAGCCCCCCGACACATAAACTACTGCAGCATAAATACTGGAGGCTGAGACAGGAGTGGTCAGGAGACACTGTGGCCCCATCCGAGGACACCCCCGGACAGGGCCAAACAGGAAGGATATAACCCCACCCACTTTGCCAAAGCACAGCCCCCACACCACTAGAGGGATACCTTCAACCAAATCAAATCAAATCAAATTTTATTTGTCACATACACATGGTTAGCAGATGTTAATGCGAGTGTAGCGAAATGCTTGTGCTTCTAGTTCCGACAATGCAGTGACAACCAACAAGTAATCTAACTAACAATTTCAAAACTACTGTCTTGTACACAGTGTAAGGGGATAAGGAATATGTACATAAGGATATATGAATGAGTGATGGTACAGAGCAGCATACAGTAGATGGTATCGAGTACAGTATATACATATGAGATGAGTATGTAGACAAAGTAAACAAAGTGGCATAGTTAAAGTGGCTAGTGACATAAGAATGCAGTCGATGATCTAGAGTACAGTATATACATATGCATATGAGATGAATAATGTAGGTTAAGTAACATTATATAAGGTAGCATTGTTTAAAGTGGCTAGTGATATATTTACATCATTTCCCATCAATTCCCATTATTAAAGTGGCTGGAGTTGGGTCAGTGTCAATGACAGTGTGTTGGCAGCAGCCACTCAATGTTAGTGGTGGCTGTTTAACAGTCTGATGGCCTTGAGATAGAAGCTGTTTTTCAGTCTCTCGGTCCCAGCTTTGATGCACCTGTACTGACCTCGCCTTCTGGATGATAGCGGGGTGAACAGGCAGTGGTTCGGGTGGTTGATGTCCTTGATGATCTTTATGGCCTTCCTGTAACATCGGGTGGTGTAGGTGTCCTGGAGGGCAGGTAGTTTGCCCCCGGTGATGCGTTGTGCAGACCTCACTACCCTCTGGAGAGCCTTACGGTTGAGGGCGGAGCAGTTGCCGTACCAGGCGGTGATACAGCCCGCCAGGATGCTCTCGATTGTGCATCTGTAGAAGTTTGTGAGTGCTTTTGGTGACAAGCCGAATTTCTTCAGCCTCCTGAGGTTGAAGAGGCGCTGCTGCGCCTTCTTCACGACGCTGTCAGTGTGAGTGGACCAATTCAGTTTGTCTGTGATGTGTATGCCGAGGAACTTAAAACTTGCTACCCTCTCCACTACTGATCCATCGATGTGGATAGGGGGTGTTCCTCTGCTGTTTCCTGAAGTCCACAATCATCTCCTTAGTTTTGTTGACGTTGAGTGTGAGGTTATTTTCCTGACACCACACTCCGAGGGCCCTCACCTCCTCCCTGTAGGCCGTCTCGTCGTTGTTGGTAATCAAGCCTACCACTGTTGTGTCGTCCGCAAACTTGATGATTGAGTTAGAGGCGTGCGTGGCCACGCAGTCGGGTGAACAGGGAGTACAGGAGAGGGCTCAGAACGCACCTTGTGGGGCCCCGTGTTGAGGATCAGCGGGAGGAGATGTTGTTGCCTACCCTCACCACCTGGGGCGGCCCGTCAGGAAGTCCAGTACCCAGTTGCACAGGGCGGGGTCGAGACCCAGGGTCTCGAGCTTGATGACGAGCTTGGAGGGTACTATGGTATTGAATGCCGAGCTGTAGTCGATGAACAGCATTCTCACATAGGTATTCCTCTTGTCCAGGTGGGTTAGGGCAGTGTGCAGTGTGGTTGAGATTGCATCGTCTGTGGACCTATTTGGGCGGTAAGCAAATTGGAGTGGGTCTAGGGTGTCAGGTAGGGTGGAGGTGATATGGTCCTTGACTAGTCTCTCAAAGCACTTCATGATGACGGAAGTGAGTGCTACGGGGCGGTAGTCGTTTAGCTCAGTTACCTTAGCTTTCTTGGGAACAGGAACAATGGTGGCCCTCTTGAAGCATGTGGGAACAGCAGACTGGTATAGGGATTGATTGAATATGTCCGTAAACACACCGGCCAGCTGGTCTGCGCATGCTCTGAGGGCGCGGCTGGGGATGCCGTCTGGGCCTGCAGCCTTGCGAGGGTTAACACATTTAAATGTCTTACTCACCTCGGCTGCAGTGAAGGAGAGACCGCATGTTTTCGTTGCAGGCCGTGTCAGTGGCACTGTATTGTCCTCAAAGCGGCCAAAAAAGTGATTTAGTCTGCCTGGGAGCAAGACATCCTGGTCCGTGACTGGGCTGGGTTTCTTCTTGTAGTCCGTGATTGACTGTAGACCCTGCCACATGCCTCTTGTGTCTGAGCCATTGAATTGAGATTCCACTTTGTCTCTGTACTGACGCTTAGCTTGTTTAATAGCCTTGCGGAGGGAATAGCTGCATTGTTTATATTCGGACATGTTACCAGACACCTTGCCCTGATTAAAAGCAGTGGTTCGCGCTTTCAGTTTCACGCGAATGCTGCCATCAATCCACGGTTTCTGGTTTGGGAATGTTTTTATCGTTGCTATGGGAACGAACCACCAACCACCAACCACCAACTTACCATCCTGAGACAAGGCCGAGTATAGCCCACAAAGATCTCCGCCACGGCACAACCCAAGGGGGGGGCGCCAACCCAGACAGGCTGACCACAACAGTGAATCAACCCACCCAGGTGACGCACCCCCCCCAGGGACGGCATGAGAGAGCCCCAGTAAGCCAGTGACTCAGCCCCCGTAACAGGGTTAGAGGCAGAGAATCCCAGTGGAAAGAGGGGAACCGACCAGGCAGAGACAGCAAGGGCGGTTCGTTGCTCCAGAGCCTTTCCGTTCACCTTCCCACTCCTGGGCCAGACTACACTCAATCATATGACCCACTGAAGAGATGAGTCTTCAGTAAAGACTTAAAGATTGAGACCGAGTTTGCGTCTCTGACATGGGTAGGCAGACCGTTCCATAAAAATGGAGCTCTATAGGAGAAAGCCCTGCCTCCAGCTGTTTGCTTAGAAATTCTAGGACAATTAGGAGGCCTGCGTCTTGTGACAGTAGCGTACGTGTAGGTATGTACGGCAGGACCAAATCAGAGAGATAGGTAGGAGCAAGCCCATGTAATGCTTTGTAGGTTAGCAGTAAAACCTTGAAATCAGCCCTTGCTTTGACAGGAAGCCAGTGTAGAGAGGCTAGCACTGGAGTAATATGATCAAATTTTTTGGTTCTAGTCAGGATTCTAGCAGCCGTATTTAGCACTAACTGAAGTTTATTTAGTGCTTTATCCGGGTAGCCGGAAAATAGAGCATTGCAGTGGTCTAATCTAGAAGTGACAAAAGCATGGATTAATTTTTCTGCATAATTTTTGGACAGAAAGTTTCTGATTTTTGCAATGTTACGTAGATGGAAAAAAGCTGTCCTCGAAATGGTCTTGATATGTTCTTCAAAAGAGAGATAAGGGTCCAGAGTAACGCCGAGGTCCTTCACAGTTTTATTTGAGACGACTGTACAATCATTAAGATTAATTGTCAGATTCAACAGAAGATCTCTTTGTTTCTTGGGACCTAGAACAAGCATCTCTGTTTTGTCCGAGTTTAATAGTAGAAAGTTTGCAGCCATCCACTTCCTTATGTCTGAAACACATGCTTCTAGCGAGGGCAATTTTGGGGCTTCACCATGTTTCATTGAAATGTAGAGCTGTGTGTCATCCGCATAGCAGTGAAAGTTTACATTATGTTTTCGAATAACATCCCCAAGAGGTAAAATATATAGTGAAAACAATAGTGGTCCTAAAACAGAACCTTGAGGAACACCGAAATGTACAGTTCATTTGTCAGAGGACAAACCATTCACAGAGACAA
Organism: Oncorhynchus nerka; assembly: GCF_034236695.1. NCBI lineage: Eukaryota > Metazoa > Chordata > Actinopteri > Salmoniformes > Salmonidae > Oncorhynchus > Oncorhynchus nerka. The sequence continues at coordinate 106,362,784 of NC_088417.1, read as the reverse complement.
ACTGATATCTTTCCGACAGATAAGATCTAAACCAGGCCAGAACATGTCCGTGTAGACCAATTTGGGTTTCCAATCTCTCCAAAAGAATGTGGTGATCGATGGTATCAAAAGCAGCACTAAGGTCTAGGAGCACGAGGACAGATGCAGAGCCTCGGTCCGATGCCATTAAAATGTCATTTACCACCTTCACAAGTGCCGTCTCAGTGCTATGATGGGGTCTAAAACCAGACTGAAGCATTTCGTATACATTGTTTGTCTTCAGGAAGGCAGTGAGTTGCTGCGCAACAGCCTTCTCTAAAATTTTTGAGAGGAATGGAAGATTCGATATAGGCCGATAGTTTTTTATATTTTCTGGGTCAAGGTTTGGCTTTTTCAAGAGAGGCTTTATTACTGCCACTTTTAGTGAGTTTGGTACACATCCAGTGGATAGAGAGCCGTTTATTATGTTCAACATAGGAGGGCCAAGCACAGGAAGCAGCTCTTTCAGTAGTTTAGTTGGAATAGGGTCCAGTATGCAGCTTGAAGGTTTAGAGGCCATGATTATTTTCATCATTGTGTCAAGAGATATAGTACTAAAAGACTTGAGCGTCTCTCTTGATCCTAGGTCCTGGCAGAGTTGTGCAGACTCAGGACAACTGAGGTTTGGAGGAATACGCAGGTTTAAAGAGGAGTCCGTAATTTGCTTTCTAATAATCATAATCTTTTCCTCAAAGAAGTTCATGAATTTATCACTGCTAAAGTGAAAGTCATCCTCTCTTGGGGAATGCTGCTTTTTAGTTAGCTTTGCGACAGTATCAAAAAGGAATTTCGGATTTTCTTATTTTCCTCAATTAAGTTAGAAAAATAGGATGATCGAGCAGCAGTAAGGGCTCTTCGGTACTGCACGGTACCGTCCTTCCAAGCTAGTCGGAAGACTTCCAGTTTGGTGTGGCGCCATTTCCGTTCCAATTTTCTGGAAGCTTGCTTCAGAGCTTGGGTATTTTCTATGTACCAGGGAGCTAGTTTCTTATGAGAATTTTTTTTAGTTTTTAGGGGTGCAACTGCATCTAGGGTATTGCGCAAGGTTAAATTGAGATCCTCAGTTAGGTGGTTAACGGATTTTTGTCCTCTGGCGTCCTTGGGTAGGCAGAGGGAGTCTGGAAGGGCATCAAGGAATCTTTGTGTTGTCTGTTAATTTATAGCACGACTTTTGATGTTCCTTGGTTGGGGTCTGAACAGATTATTTGTTGCAATTGCAAACGTAATAAAATGGTGGTCCTATAGTCCAGGATTATGAGGAAAAACATTAAGATCCACAACATTTATTCCATGGGACAAAACTAGGTCCAGCGTATGACTGTGACAGTGAGTGGGTCCAGAGACATGTTGGACAAAACCCACTGAGTCGATGATGGCTCCGAAAGCCTTTTGGAGTGGGTCTGTGGACTTTTCCATGTGAATATTAAAGTCACCAAAGATTAGAATATTATCTGCAATGACTACAAGGTCCGATAGGAATTCAGGGAACTCAGTGAGAAACGCTGTATATGGCCCAGGAGGCCTGTAAACAGTAGCTATAAAAAGTGATTGAGTAGGCTGCATAGATTTCATGACTAGAAGCTCAAAAGACGAAAACGTAATTTTTTTTTTTGTAAATTGAAATTTGCTATCGTAAATGTTAGCAACACCTCCGCCTTTGCGGGATGCACGGGGGATATGGTCACTAGTGTAGCCAGGAGGTGAGGCCTCATTTAACACAGTAAATTCATCAGGCTTAAGCCATGTTTCAGTCAGGCCAATCACATCAAGATTATGATCAGTGATTAGTTCATTGACAATAATTGCCTTTGAAGTAAGGGATCATTAAGTAGACCTATTTTGAGATGTGAGGTATCATGATCTCTTTCAGTAATGACATGAATGGAGGTGGTCTTTATCCTAGTGAGATTGCTAAGGCGAACACCGCCATGTTTAGTTTTGCCCAACCTAGGTCGAGGCACAGACACGGTCTCAATGGTGATAGCTGAGCTGACTACACTGACTATGCCAGTGGCAGACTCCACTATGCTGGCAGGCTGGCTAATAGCCTGCTGCCTGGCCTGCACCCTATTTCATTGTGGAGCTAGAGGAGTTAGAGCCCTGTCTATGTTGGTAGATAAGATGAGAGCACCCCTCCAGCTAGGATGGAGTCCGTCACTCCTCAGCAGGTCAGGCTTGGTCCTGTTTGTGGGAGAGTCCCAGAAAGTGGGCCAATTATCTACAAATTCTATCTTTTGGGAGGGGCAGAAAACAGTTTTCAACCAGCGATTGAGTTGTGAGACTCTGCTGTAGAGCTCATCACTCCCCCTAACTGGGAGGGGGCCAGAGACAATTACTCGATGCCGACACATCTTTCTAGCTGATATGCACGCAGAAGCTATGTTGCGCTTGGTGATCTCTGACTGTTTCATCCTAACATCGTTGGTGCCGACGTGGATAACAATATCTCTATACTCTCTACACTCGCAAGTTTTAGCTTTAGCCAGCACCATCTTCAGATTAGCCTTAACGTCGGTAGCCCTGCCCCCGGGTAAACAGTGTATGATCGCTGGATGATTCGCTTTAAGTCTAATACTGCGGGTAATGGAGTCGCCAATGACTAGAGTTTTCAATTTGTCAGAGCTAATGGTGGGAAGCTTCGGCGTCTCAGACCCCGTAACGGGAGGAGTAGAGACCAGAGAAGACTCGGCCTCTGACACCGACCCGCTGCTTAATGGGGAAAACCGGTTGAAAGTTTCTGTCGGCTGAATGAGCGGCACCGGGACCGTGCGAGGGGATTTATACTAACGTTACTATCTGTACTTACTGGTGGCACAGATGCTGTTTCATCCTTTCCTACACTGAAATTACCCTTGCCTAACGATTGCGTCTGAAGCTGGGCTTGCAGTACAGCTATCCTCGCCGTAAGGCGAGCACAGCGGCTGCAATTAGAAGGCATCATGTTAATGTTACTACTTAGCTTCGGCTGTTGGAGGTCCTGACGAATCGTGTCCAGATAAAGCGTCCGGAGTGAAAAAGTTGAGGAAAAAATAAATAAATATATGAACGGTAATTAAAAAGTGAAAACCGTAAAGTTGTCAGGTAGCAAAATAGGTTGGCAACAAAACGCACAGCAACTCGAAAACAAGCCTGTCATCTAAGGTGAACCCCCTGGGTCTGTAGTTGTTTTGATGCTAGTCTTCCTCTTCAGCACTTTATTCAACAATTCATTGAACTCTTTAATGAAAACAGTAAAACTTGTCTTTTGGTTTCACAACAGATGGACTTCATTGGCTTTTTATATAGCAATTATAATATGAAATCTTCTAACAATAACAGTGTTCTATTCTTACCTTACACCAGAAGTCTTTTAACTCCTAATATCCACCAGCTACTGATCTGTCTTTCCCACAAAAATAGCCCCCGCTGACGGGTAGCATGTCACAAACTGTCTGACCTGATGTCTCCTCCAGACAGAGTCATGGTAACACTGAGACAAGGTAGATGAAGAAGAAGACTAGTCAGTATAACCTGGTGTCTCCTCCAGACAGAGTCATGGTAACACTGAGACAAGGTAGATGAAGAAGAAGACTAGTCAGTATAACCTGGTGTCTCCTCCAGACAGAGTCATGGTAACACTGAGACAAGGTAGAAGAAGAAGAAGACTAGTCAGTATGACCTGGTGACTCCTCCAGACAGAGTCATGGTAACACTGAGACAAGGTAGATGAAGAAGAAGACTAGTCAGTATGACCTGGTGACTCCTCCAGTCTCTAGACAGAGTCATCGTAACACTGAAATGCCTAATATACATAAGTACTCAGACACTTTACTCAGTACATTGTTGAAGCACCTTTGGCAGGGATTACAGCCTCAAGTCTTCTTGGGTATGATGCTCCAAAATTAGTACACTTGTATTTGGGGATTTTCTCCCATTCTTCTCTGCAGATCCTCTCAAGCTCTGTCAGGTTGGATGGGGAGTGTTACTGCACAACTATTTTCAGGTCTTTCAAGAGATGTTCTATCGGGTTCAAGTCTGGGCTCTGGCTGGGCCACTCAAGGACTTTCAGAGACTTATCCCGAAGCCATTCCTGCGTTGTCTTGGCTGTGTGCTTAGGGTCGTTGTCTTGTTGGAAGGTGAACCTTCACTCCAGTCTGAGGTCCTGAGCACTCTAGAGCTGGTTTTCATCAAGGATCTCTCTGTACATTGCTCCATTCATCTTTCCCTCGATCCTGGTTAGTCTTCCAGTCTCTGCCACTGAAAAACATCCCCACAGCATGATGCTGCCACCACCATGCTTCACCGCAGTGATGGTGTCATGTTTCCTTGTGATGCTTAGCATTCAGGCCAAAGAGTTCAATCTTGGATTCATCAAACCAGAGAATCTTGTTTCTCATGGTCTGAGAGTCGTTTATGGGCCTTTTGGCAACTCCAAGTGCGATGTCATGTGCCTTTTACAGAGGAGTGGCTTCCATCTGGCCACTACAATAAAGGCTTTATTGGTGGAGTGCTGCAGAGATAGTTGTCCTTCTGGAAGGTTTGCCCATCTCCACAGAGGAACTCTGGAGCTCTGTCAGAGTGACCATTTGCACAGAGTGACCATTTCCCCCCCGATTGCTCAGTTTTGCTGGGTGGCCAGATCTAGGAAGATTCTTGGTGGTTCCAAACTTCCATTTAAGAAGGATGGAGGCCACGGTGTCCTTGGGGACCTTCAATAATGCAGAATTATTTTGGTATCCTTCCCCAGATCTTGCCTTGAGACAAACCTGCCTCGGAGCTCTAGGGACAATACCTTCGACCTCATTTGCTTTGCACGGTCAACTGTGGGGCCTTATATAGACAGGTGTGTGCCCTTCCAAATCATGTCCACTTTACCACAGGTGGACTCCAATCAAGTTGTGGAAGCATCTCAAGGATGATCAATGGAAACAGGATGCACCTGAGCTCAACTTTAAGTCTCAAAGGGTCTCAATAGTCACTGTATGTATGCAAATGTATTTCCATTTTGATTTATTTTTAATTTTCAAACATTTCTAAAAACCTGTTTTCACTTTGTCATGATGGGGTATTGTGTGTAGATTAATGATGAAAAAAATGTAATCAGCCTTAAATTAAGGCTGTAACGTAACAACATGTGGAACTAGTCATGCGGTCTGAATACTTTCCCAATGCACTGTAGTCTGTGTGGAAGAATACGTTTCTAGTTTCCCATTTTTGTTGCAGTCAGCAAAAAGTGTCTCTTGATTGTCCATGAGGAGCTTCATTTTGTACTTGTCACACCCTGATCTGTTTCACCTGTCTTTGTGTTTGTCTCCATCCCACTCCAGGTGTTGTGTTGGATACTTTTATCAACTTAAGTACTTTTGAAGTTTTTGAACTTCTATTAATTTTTTATTTGATTTATTTCACTTTTATTTAACCAGGTAGGTTAGTTGAGAACAAGTTCTCATTTACAACTGCGACCTGGCCAAGATAAAGCACAGCAGATTGACACATACAACAACACAGAGTTACACATGGAATAAACAAAACATACAGTCAATAATACAATAGAAAAAAGAAAAGTCTATATAGTGAGTGCAAATGAGGTAAGATAAGAGAGGTAAGGCAATAAATAGGCCATGGTGGCGAAGTAATTACAATATTGCATTTAAACACTGGAGTGATAGATGTGTAGAAGATGAATGTGCAAGTATAGATACTGGGGTGCAAATGAGCAAGATAAATAAATAAATAGACTATGGGGATGAGGTAGTTGGATGTGCTATTTACAGATGGGATATGTACAGGTGCAGTGATCTGTGAGCTGCTCTGACAGCTGGTGCTTAAAGCTAAAGAGGGAGATGTGGGTCTCCAGCTTCAGAGATTTTTGCAGGTTGTTCCAGTCAATGGTAACAGAGAACTGGAAGGAAAGGTGGCCAAAGGAGGAATTGGCTTTGGGGCTTTGCTGCGATAAGGCATGGCTTTACCATGAGAGTAGAGAGTTGTAGATGACCTGGAGCCAGTGGGTTTGGCGACGAGTATGAAGCAAAATTTCTGGCCTGTAGGCCTTGTTGACCGGTACTCATACAACTAGTTTTTGAGTTTAAAAAAAGCATAATGAATGGATTATTTTGACTATAATAAATACTCAGAAGGAACATTTTGTGCTATTTATAACAGACTACTTTGTGCCAAAGTTTAAAAGGACTCTCTTCTCCTCACTAGTGTCATTACCAAAGATATGATCAAGAGCCTCACATACAGTATAGTGTTTGGTCATTGTGCTGCTACAGAATGAATTGTGAGCAAGGCCTCAAAAACGCTTTATGTACCAGAGCTGTGAGAAAAGTGCTATATATTATTGAAACAATGTTGTGATTGTTTGTGAGAATGCCAACAGGTGTGGATCACATGGGGGAAATATTCTATTAGGGAAAGGTTCCCGTGGAGGTTGCCATGGAAGCCAAGAAGTGGAGTGAGGTGTGTGTGTGTGTGTGTGTGTGTGTGTGTGTGTGTGTGTGTGTGTGTGTGTGTGTGTGTGTGTGTGTGTGTGTGTGTGTGTGCTCAAACAGACATGCTTGTGGGGGTCTGGGAGAGAAAGTGTGTCCATCTGATGAATAGGAATGTGCCTGAACTCAATTTTAAACACTCATTGTAATCTCACCCATTCATTTATCATGACTGGTCATTTTTGACTGGGAACAACACAGGTGTACAAAAGTTAAATAAAACACCCAAAATGTAATGAAAATCATCAATATGTATTTTGTGTGTTCAGATGTCCTGTGTAGACAAAGTCATCGAACCTTATGATAATCAAATTAGATGAACTACATTTTTCAGAGAGAACATTTTTAAATTGGTCAAATTCAAAAAGGAACACAGCAGGAGGGTTAATTATGAATTATGTACTTCACTTCCCAGCACTACTAGTGCACTAAAACTAGGACAGGGTGCCATTTGGGAATAAGACAGTCTCCAGAATTAACAGCCTGTCTCTTCCTCATCCTACTATAGAATTAACAGTCTGTCTCTTCCTCATCCTACTATAGAATTAACAGCCTGTCTCTTCCTCATCCTACTATATAATTAACAGCCTGTCTCTTCCTCATCCTACTATATAATTAACAGCCTGTCTCTTCCTCATCCTACTATATAATTAACAGTTTGTCTCTTCCTCATCCTACTATATAATTAACAGCCTGTCTCTTCCCCATCCTACAATAGAATTAACAGCCTGTCTCTTCCTCATCCTACTATAGAATTAACAGTCTGTCTCTTTTTCATCCTACTATATAATTAACAGTCTGTCTCTTCCCCATCCTACTATATAATTAACAGTCTGTCTCTGCCTCATCCTACTATATAATTAACAGCCTGTCTCTTCCTCATCCTACTATAGATTTAACAGTCTGTCTCTTCCTCATCCTACTATATAATTAACAGCCTGTCTCTTCCTCATCGTACTATATAATCAACAGTCTGTCTCTTCCCCATCCTACTATATAATTAACAGCCTGTCTCTTCCTCATCCTACTATAGAATTAACAGCCTGTCTCTTCCTCATCCTACTATAGAATTAACAGCCTGTCTCTTCCCCATTCTACTATAGAATTAACAGTCTGTCTCTTCCCCATTCTACTATAGAATTAACAGCCTGTCTCTTCCCCATTCTACTATAGAATTAACAGTCTGTCTCTTCCTCATCCTACTATAGAATGAACAGTCTGTCTCTTCCTCATCCTACTATAGAATGAACAGTCTGTCTCTTCCTCATCCTACTATATAATCAACAGTCTGTCATTTCCCCATTCTACTATAGAATTAACAGTCTGTCTCTTCCCCATCCTACTATAGAATTAACAGTCTGGCTCTTCCTCGTCCTACTATAGAATTAACAGCATGTCTCTTCCTCATCCTACTATATAATTAACAGCCTGTCTCTTCCCCTTCCTACTATATAATTAACAGTCTGTCTCTTCCCCATCCTACTATATAATTAATGGTCTGTCTCTTCCTCATCCTACTATATAATGAACAGCCTGTCTCTTCCTCATCCTACTATATAATTAACAGCCTGTCTCTTCCTCATCCTACTATATAATTAACAGCCTGTCTCTTCCTCATCCTACTATATAATTAACAGCCTGTCTCTTCCTCATCCTACTATAGAATTAACAGTCTGTCTCTTCCCCATCCTACTATATAATTAACAGTCTTTCTCTTCCTCATCCTACTATAGAATTAACAGTTTGTCTCTTCCTCATCCTACTATATAATTAACAGCCTGTCTCTTCCCCATCCTACTATAGAATTAACAGCCTGGCTCTTCCTCATCCTACTATATAATTAACAGCCTGTCTCTTCCTCATCCTACTATAGATTTAACAGTCTGTCTCTTCCTCATCCTACTATATAATTAACAGCCTGTCTCTTCCTCATCCTACTATATAATCAACAGTCTGTCTCTTCCCCATTCTACTATAGAATTAACAGTCTGTCTCTTCCTCATCCTACTATATAATTAACAGCCTGTCTCTTCCTCATCCTACTATAGAATTAACAGTCTGTTTCTTCCCCATCCTACTATAGAATTAACAGTGTCTCCTCCTCATCCTACTATATAATTAACAGCCTGTCTCTTCCTCATCCTACTATAGAATTAACAGTCTGTCTCTTCCTCATTCTACTATAGAATTAACAGTCTGTCTCTTCCTCATCCTACTATAGAATTAACAGCCTGTCTCTTCCTCATCCTACTATAGAATTAACAGTCTGTCTCTTCCCCATCCTACTATAGAATTAACAGCCTGGCTCTTCCTCATCCTACTATAGAATTAACAGCCTGTCTCTTCCTCATCCTACTATAGATTTAACAGTCTGTCTCGTCCTCATCCTACTATATAATTAACAGCCTGTCTCTTCCTCATCCTACTATATAATCAACAGTCTGTCTCTTCCCCATCCTACTATATAATTAACAGCCTGTCTCTTCCTCACCCTACTATATAATCAACAGTCTGTCTCTTCCCCATTCTACTATAGAATTAACAGTCTGTCTCTTCCCCATCCTACTATAGAATTAACAGTCTGGCTCTTCCTCGTCCTACTATAGAATGAACAGTCTGTCTCTTCCTCATCCTACTATATAATTAACAGCCTGTCTCTTCCTCGTCCTACTATAGAATGAACAGTCTGTCTCTTCCTCATCCTACTATATAATTAACAGTCTGTCTCTTCCTGATCCTACTATATAAATAACAGTCTGTCTCTTCCTCATCCTACTATATAATTAACAGCCTGTCTCTTCCCCATCCTACTATAGAATTAACAGCCTGGCTCTTCCTCATCCTACTATAGATTTAACAGTCTGTCTCTTCCTCATCCTACTATATAATTAACAGCCTGTCTCTTCCTCATCCTACTATATAATCAACAGCCTGTCTCTTCCCCATCCTACTATATAATTAACAGCCTGTCTCTTCCTCATCCTACTATATAATCAACAGTCTGTCTCTTCCCCATCCTACTATAGAATTAACAGTCTGGCTCTTCCTCGTCCTACTATAGAATGAACAGTCTGTCTCTTCCTCATCCTACTATAGAATTAACAGTCTGTCTCTTCCTCATCCTACTATAGAATTAACAGTCTGTCTCTTCCTCATCCTACTATATAATTAACAGTCTGTCTCTTCCTCATCCTACTATAGAATTAGCAGTCTGTCTCTTCCTCATCCTACTATATAATTAACAGCCTGGCTCTTCCTCATCCTACTATATAATTAACAGCCTGTCTCTTCCCCATCCTACTATATAATTAACAGTCTGTCTCTTCCCCATCCTACTATATAATTAACAGCCTGTCTCTTTCCCATCCTACTATAGAATTAACAGCCTGTCTCTTCCCCATCCTACTATATAATTAACAGTCTGTCTCTTCCCCATCCTACTATATAATTAACAGCCTGTCTCTTCCTCATCCTACTATATAATTAACAGCCTGTCTCTTCCCCATCCTACTATATAATTAACAGCCTGTCTCTTCCTCATCCTACTATATAATCAACAGTCTGTCTCTTCCCCATCCTACTATAGAATTAACAGTCTGGCTCTTCCTCGTCCTACTATAGAATGAAGAGTCTGTCTCTTCCTCATCCTACTATATAATTAACAGCCTGTCTCTTCCTCATCCTACTATAGAATTAACAGCCTGTCTCTTCCCCATCCTACTATATAATTAACAGTCTGTCTCTTCCTCATCCTACTATAGAATTAACAGTCTGTCTCTTCCTCATCCTACTATAGAATTAACAGTCTGTCTCTTCCTCATCCTACTATAGAATTAACAGTCTGTCTCTTCCTCATCCTACTATAGAATTAACAGCCTGTCTCTTCCCCATCCTACTATATAATTAACAGCCTGTCTCTTTCCCATCCTACTATAGAATTAACAGTCTGTCTCTTCCCCATCCTACTATATAATTAACAGCCTGTCTCTTCCCCATCCTAATATATAATTAACAGTCTGTCTCTTCCCCATCCTACTGTATAATTAATGGTCTGTCTCATCCTCATCCTACTATATAATTAACAGCCTGTCTCTTCCCCATCCTACTATATAATTAACAGCCTGTCTCTTCTTCATCCTACTATAGAATTAACAGCCTGTCTCTTCCCCATCCTACTATATAATTAACAGCCTGTCTCTTCCTCATCCTACTATATAATTAACAGCCTGTCTCTTCCCCATCCTACTATATAATTAACAGTCTGTCTCTTCCCCATCCTACTATATAATTAACAGTCTGTCTCTTCCTCATCCTACTCTAGAATTAACAGTCTGTTTCTTCCCATCCTACTATAGAATTAACAGTCTGTCTCTTCCCATCCTACTATAGAATTAACAGTCTGTCTCTTCCCCATCCTACTATATAATTAACAGCCTGTCTCTTCCTCATCCTACTATAGAATTAACAGCCTTTCTCTTCCCCATCCTACTATATAATTAACAGCCTGTCTCTTCCTCATCCTACTATATAATTAACAGCCTGTCTCTTCCCCATCCTACTATAGATTTAACAGTCTGTCTCTTCCTCCTCCTACTATATAATTAACAGCCTGTCTCTTCCTCATCCTACTATATAATCAACAGTCTGTCTCTTCCCCATCCTACTATATAATTAACAGCCTGTCTCTTCCTCATCCTACTATATAATCAACAGTCTGTCTCTTCCCCATCCTACTATAGAATTAACAGTCTGTCTCTTCCCCATCCTACTGTATAATTAATGGTCTGTCTCATCCTCATCCTACTATATAATTAACAGCCTGTCTCTTCCCCATCCTACTATATAATTAACAGCCTGTCTCTTCTTCATCCTACTATAGAATTAACAGCCTGTCTCTTCCCCATCCTACTATATAATTAACAGCCTGTCTCTTCCTCATCCTACTATATAATTAACAGCCTGTCTCTTCCCCATCCTACTATATAATTAACAGTCTGTCTCTTCCCCATCCTACTATATAATTAACAGTCTGTCTCTTCCTCATCCTACTCTAGAATTAACAGTCTGTTTCTTCCCATCCTACTATAGAATTAACAGTCTGTCTCTTCCCATCCTACTATAGAATTAACAGTCTGTCTCTTCCCCATCCTACTATATAATTAACAGCCTGTCTCTTCCTCATCCTACTATAGAATTAACAGCCTTTCTCTTCCCCATCCTACTATATAATTAACAGCCTGTCTCTTCCTCATCCTACTATATAATTAACAGCCTGTCTCTTCCCCATCCTACTATAGATTTAACAGTCTGTCTCTTCCTCATCCTACTATATAATTAACAGCCTGTCTCTTCCTCATCCTACTATATAATCAACAGTCTGTCTCTTCCCCATCCTACTATATAATTAACAGCCTGTCTCTTCCTCATCCTACTATATAATCAACAGTCTGTCTCTTCCCCATCCTACTATAGAATTAACAGTCTGGCTCTTCCTCGTCCTACTATAGAATTAACAGCCTGTCTCTTCCTCATCCTACTATAGATTTAACAGTCTGTCTCTTCCTCATCCTACTATATAATTAACAGCCTGTCTCTTCCTCATCCTACTATAGAATTAACAGCCTGTCTCTTCCCCATCCTACTATAGAATTAACAGTCTGTCTCTTCCCCATCCTACTATAGAATTAACAGTCTGTCTCTTCCTCATCCTACTATAGAATTAACAGTCTGTCTCTTCCTCATCCTACTATAGAATTAACAGCCTGTCTCTTCCCCATCCTACTATAGAATTAACAGTCTGTCTCTTCCCCATCCTACTATAGAATTAACAGTCTGTCTCTTCCTCATCCTACTATAGAATTAACAGTCTGTCTCTTCCTCATCCTACTATAGAATTAACAGCCTGGCTCTTCCTCAACCTACTATATAATTAACAGCCTGTCTCTTCCCCATCCTACTATATAATTAACAGCCTGTCTCTTCCCCATCCTACTATAGAATTAACAGTCTGTCTCTTCCTCATCCTACTATATAATTAACAGTCTGTCTCTTCCTCATCCTACTATATAATTAACAGTCATCTCTTCCCCATCCTACTATAGAATTAACAGCCTGTCTCTTTCCCATCCTACTATAGAATTAACAGCCTGTCTCTTCCCCATCCTACTATATAATTAACAGCCTGTCTCTTCCCCATCCTACTATATAATTAACAGTCTGTCTCTTCCCCATCCTACTATATAATTAACAGCCTGTCTCTTCCTCATCCTACTATATAATTAACAGCCTGTCTCTTCCCCATCCTACTATATAATTAACAGCCTGTCTCTTCCTCATCCTACTATATAATTAACAGCCTGTCTCTTCCTCATCCTACTATAGATTTAACAGTCTGTCTCTTCCTCATCTTACTATATAATTAAACAGTCTGTCTCTTCCTCATCCTACTATATAATTAACAGCCTGTCTCTTCCTCATCCTACTATATAATCAACAGTCTGTCTCTTCCCCATCCTACTATATAATTAACAGCCTGTATCTTCCTCATCCTACTATATAATCAACAGTCTGTCTCTTCCCCATCCTACTATATAATTAACAGTCTGTCTCTTCCCCATCCAACTATATAATTAACAGCCTGTCTCTTCCTCATCCTACTATAGAATTAACAGCCTGTCTCTTCCCCATCCTACTATATAATTAACAGCCTGTATCTTCCTCATCCTACTATATAATTAACAGCCTGTCTCTTCCTCATCCTTCTATAGATTTAACAGTCTGTCTCTTCCTCATCCTACTATATAATTAACAGCCTGTCTCTTCCTCATCCTACTATATAATCAACAGTCTGTCTCTTCCCCATCCTACTATAGAATTAACAGTCTGGCTCTTCCTCGTCCTACTATAGAATGACAGTCTGCCTCTTCCTCATCCTACTATATAATTAACAGCCTGTCCCTTCCTCATCCTACTATAGAATTAATAGCCTGTCTCTTCCCCATCCTACTATATAATTAACAGTCTGTCTCTTCCTCATCCTACTATAGAATTAACAGTCTGTCTCTTCCTCATCCTACTATAGAATTAACAGTCTGCCTCTTCCTCATCCTACTATAGAATTAACTGTCTGTCTCTTCCTCATCCTACTATAGAATTAACAGTCTGTCTCTTCCTCATCCTACTATATAATTAACAGCCTGTCTCTTCCTCATCCTACTATATAATTAACAGCCTGTCTCTTCCCCATCCTACTATATAATTAACAGCCTGTCTCTTCCCCATCCTACTATAGAATTAACAGTCTGGCTCTTCCTCGTCCTACTATAAAATGAACAGTCTGTCTCTTCCTCATCCTACTATAGAATTAACAGCCTGTCTCTTCCCCATCCTACTATATAATTAATGGTCTGTCTCTTCCTCATCCTACTATAGAATTAACAGCCTGTCTCTTCCCCATCCTACTATATAATTAACAGCCTGTCTCTTCCCCATCCTACTATATAATTAACAGTCTGTCTCTTCCTCATCCTACTATAGAATTAACAGTCTGTCTCTTCCTCATCGTACTATAGAATTAACAGCCTGTCTCTTCCTCATCCTACTATATAATTAACAGTCTGTCTCTTCCTCATCCTACTATATAATTAACAGCCTGTCTCTTCCCCATCCTACTATAGAATTAACAGTCTGTTTCTTCCCCATCCTACTATAGAATTAACAGCCTGTCTCTTCCCCATCCTACTATAGAATTAACAGTCTGTTTCTTCCACATCCTACTATAGAATTAACAGTCTGTTTCTTCCCATCCTACTATAGAATTAACAGTCTGTCTCTTCCCATCCTACTATAGAATTAACAGTCTGTCTCTTCCCATCCTACTATAGAATTAACAGTCTGTCTCTTCCCATCCTACTATAGAATTAACAGTCTGTCTCTTCCTCATCGTACTATAGAAATAACAGCCTGTCTCTTCCTCATCCTACTATATAATTAACAGTCTGTCTCTTCCCCATCCTACTATATAATTAACAGCCTGTCTCTTCCTCATCCTACTATATAATTAACAGCCTGTCTCTTCCCCATCCTACTATATAATTAACAGTCTGTCTCTTCCCCATCCTACTATATAATTAACAGCCTGTCTCTTCCCCATCCTACTATAGAATTAACAGTCTGTCTCTTCCAATCCTACTATATAATTAACAGTCTGTTTCTTCCCCATCCTACTATAGAATTAACAGTCTGTCTCTTCCTCATCCTACTATATAATTAACAGCCTGTTTCTTCCTCATCCTACTATATAATTAACAGCCTGTCTCTTCCTCATCCTACTATATAATTAACAGCCTGTCTCTTCCCCATCCTACTATAGATTTAACAGTCTGTCTCTTCCTCATCCTACTATATAATTAACAGCCTGTCTCTTCCCCATCCTACTATAGGATTAACAGTCTGTCTCTTCCTCATCCTACCATAGAATTAACAGCCTGTCTCTTCCCCATCCTACTATATAATTAACAGCCTGTCTCTTCCCCATCCTACTATATAATTAACAGTCTGTCTCTTCCTCATCCTACTATAGAATTAACAGTCTGTCTCTTCCTCATCGTACTATAGAATTAACAGCCTGTCTCTTCCTCATCCTACTATATAATTAACAGTCTGTCTCTTCCTCATCCTACTATATAATTAACAGCCTGTCTCTTCCCCATCCTACTATAGAATTAACAGTCTGTTTCTTCCCCATCCTACTATAGAATTAACAGCCTGTCTCTTCCCCATCCTACTATAGAATTAACAGTCTGTTTCTTCCCCATCCTACTATAGAATTAACAGTCTGTCTCTTCCTCATCCTACTATAGAATTAACAGTCTGTTTCTTCCACATCCTACTATAGAATTAACAGTCTGTTTCTTCCCATCCTACTATAGAATTAACAGTCTGTCTCTTCCCATCCTACTATAGAATTAACAGTCTGTCTCTTCCCATCCTACTATAGAATTAACAGTCTGTCTCTTCCCATCCTACTATTGAATTAACAGTCTGTCTCTTCCTCATCGTACTATAGAAATAACAGCCTGTCTCTTCCTCATCCTACTATATAATTAACAGTCTGTCTCTTCCCCATCCTACTATATAATTAACAGCCTGTCTCTTCCTCATCCTACTATATAATTAACAGCCTGTCTCTTCCCCATCCTACTATATAATTAACAGTCTGTCTCTTCCCCATCCTACTATATAATTAACAGCCTGTCTCTTCCCCATCCTACTATAGAATTAACAGTCTGTCTCTTCCAATCCTACTATATAATTAACAGTCTGTTTCTTCCCCATCCTACTATAGAATTAACAGTCTGTCTCTTCCTCATCCTACTATATAATTAACAGCCTGTTTCTTCCTCATCGTACTATATAATTAACAGCCTGTCTCTTCCTCATCCTACTATATAATTAACAGCCTGTCTCTTCCCCATCCTACTATAGATTTAACAGTCTGTCTCTTCCTCATCCTACTATATAATTAACAGCCTGTCTCTTCCCCATCCTACTATAGGATTAACAGTCTGTCTATTCCTCATCCTACTATAGAATTAACAGCCTGTCTCTTCCCCATCCTACTATATAATTAACAGCCTGTCTCTTCCCCATCCTACTATAGAATTAACAGTCTGTCTCTTCCCCATCCTACTATATAATTAACAGCCTGTCTCTTCCTCATCCTACTATAGAATTAACATCCTGTCTCTTCCCCATCCTACTATATAATTAACAGCCTGTATCTTCCTCATCCTACTATATAATTAACAGCCTGTCTCTTCCTCATCCTACTATATAATCAACAGTCTGTCTATTCCCCATCCTACTATAGAATTAACAGTCTGGCTCTTCCTCGTCCTACTATAGAATGAACAGTCTGCCTCTTCCTCATCCTACTATATAATTAACAGCCTGTCCCTTCCTCATCCTACTATAGAATTAACAGCCTGTCTCTTCCCCATCCTACTATATAATTAACAGTCTGTCTCTTCCTCATCCTACTATAGAATTAACTGTCTGTCTCTTCCTCATCCTACTATAGAATTAACAGTCTGCCTCTTCCTCATCCTACTATAGAATTAACTGTCTGTCTGTTCCTCATCCTACTATAGAATTAACAGTCTGTCTCTTCCTCATCCTACTATATAATTAACAGCCTGTCTCTTCCTCATCCTACTATATAATTAACAGCCTGTCTCTTCCCCATCCTACTATATAATTAACAGCCTGTCTCTTCCCCATCCTACTATATAATTAACAGCCTGTCTCTTCCTCATCCTACTATATAATCAACAGTCTGTCTCTTCCTCATCCTACTATATAATTAACAGTCTGGCTCTTCCTCGTCCTACTATAGAATGAACAGTCTGTCTCTTCCTCATCCTACTATAGAATTAACAGTCTGTCTCTTCCTCATCCTACTATAGAATTAACAGTCTGTCTCTTCCTCATCCTACTATATAATTAACAGTCTGTCTCTTCCTCATCCTACTATAGAATTAACAGTCTGTCTCTTCCTCATCCTACTATATAATTAACAGCCTGTCTCTTCCCCATCCTACTATATAATTAACAGCCTGTCTCTTCCCCGTCCTACTATAGAATTAACAGTCTGTCTCTTCCTCATCCTACTATATAATTAACAGTCTGTCTCTTCCTCATCCTACTATATAATTAACAGTCGTCTCTTCCCCATCCTACTATAGAATTAACAGTCTGTCTCTTCCTCATCCTACTATATAATTAACCGTCTGTCTCTTCCCCATCCTACTATATAATTAACAGTCTGTCTCTTCCTCATCCTACTATAGAATTAACAGCCTGTCTCTTCCCCATCCTACTATATAATTAACAGCCTGTCTCTTTCCCATCCTACTATAGAATTAACAGTCTGTCTCTTCCCCATCCTACTATATAATTAACAGCCTGTCTCTTCCTCATCCTACTATAGAATTAACAGCCTTTCTCTTCCCCATCCTACTATATAGTTAACAGCCTGTCTCTTCCTCATCCTACTATATAATTAACAGCCTGTCTCTTCCCCATCCTACTATAGATTTAACAGTCTGTCTCTTCCTCATCCTACTATATAATTAACAGCCTGTCTCTTCCTCATCCTACTATATAATCAACAGTCTGTCTCTTCCCCATCCTACTATATAATTAACAGCCTGTCTCTTCCTCATCCTACTATATAATCAACAGTCTGTCTCTTCCCCATCCTACTATAGAATGAACAGTCTGTCTCTTCCTCATCCTACTATATAATTAACAGTCTGTCTCTTCCTCATCCTACTATAGAATTAACAGTCTGTCTCTTCCTCATCCTACTATAGAATTAACAGCCTGGCTCTTCCTCAACCTACTATATAATTAACAGCCTGTCTCTTCCCCATCCTACTATATAATTAACAGTCTGTCTCTTCCCCATCCTACTATATAATTAACAGCCTGTCTCTTTCCCATCCTACTATAGAATTAACAGCCTGTCTCTTCCCCATCCTACTATATAATTAACAGTCTGTCTCTTCCCCATCCTACTATATAATTAACAGCCTGTCTCTTCCTCATCCTACTATATAATTAACAGCCTGTCTCTTCCCCATCCTACTATATAATTAACAGCCTGTCTCTTCCCCATCCTACTATATAATTAACAGCCTGTCTCTTCCTCATCCTACTATATAATCAACAGTCTGTCTCTTCCCCATCCTACTATAGAATTAACAGTCTGGCTCTTCCTCGTCCTACTATAGAATGAAGAGTCTGTCTCTTCCTCATCCTACTATATAATTAACAGCCTGTCTCTTCCTCATCCTACTATAGAATTAACAGCATGTCTCTTCCTCATCCTACTATAGAATTAACAGTCTGTCTCTTCCCCATCCTACTATATAATTAACAGCCTGTCTCTTCCCCATCCTAATATATAATTAACAGTCTGTCTCTTCCCCATCCTACTGTATAATTAATGGTCTGTCTCATCCTCATCCTACTATAGAATTAACAGCCTGTCTCTTCCCCATCCTACTATATAATTAACAGCCTGTCTCTTCCTCATCCTACTATATAATTAACAGCCTGTCTCTTCCCCATCCTACTATATAATTAACAGCCTGTCTCTTCCCCATCCTACTATATAATTAACAGCCTGTCTCTTCTTCATCCTACTATAGAATTAACAGCCTGTCTCTTCCCCATCCTACTATATAATTAACAGCCTGTCTCTTCCTCATCCTACTATAGAATTAACAGCCTGTCTCTTCCCCATCCTACTATATAATTAACAGCCTGTCTCTTCCTCATCCTACTATATAATTAACAGCCTGTCTCTTCCCCATCCTACTATATAATTAACAGTCTGTCTCTTCCCCATCCTACTATATAATTAACAGTCTGTCTCTTCCTCATCCTACTCTAGAATTAACAGTCTGTTTCTTCCCATCCTACTATAGAATTAACAGCCTGTCTCTTCCCCATCCTACTATATAATTAACAGCCTGTCTCTTTCCCATCCTACTATAGAATTAACAGTCTGTCTCTTCCCCATCCTACTATATAATTAACAGCCTGTCTCTTCCTCATCCTACTATAGAATTAACAGCCTTTCTCTTCCCCATCCTACTATATAGTTAACAGCCTGTCTCTTCCTCATCCTACTATATAATTAACAGCCTGTCTCTTCCCCATCCTACTATAGATTTAACAGTCTGTCTCTTCCTCATCCTACTATATAATTAACAGCCTGTCTCTTCCTCATCCTACTATATAATCAACAGTCTGTCTCTTCCCCATCCTACTATATAATTAACAGCCTGTCTCTTCCTCATCCTACTATATAATCAACAGTCTGTCTCTTCCCCATCCTACTATAGAATGAACAGTCTGTCTCTTCCTCATCCTACTATATAATTAACAGTCTGTCTCTTCCTCATCCTACTATAGAATTAACAGTCTGTCTCTTCCTCATTCTACTATAGAATTAACAGCCTGGCTCTTCCTCAACCTACTATATAATTAACAGCCTGTCTCTTCCCCATCCTACTATATAATTAACAGTCTGTCTCTTCCCCATCCTACTATATAATTAACAGCCTGTCTCTTTCCCATCCTACTATAGAATTAACAGCCTGTCTCTTCCCCATCCTACTATATAATTAACAGTCTGTCTCTTCCCCATCCTACTATATAATTAACAGCCTGTCTCTTCCTCATCCTACTATATAATTAACAGCCTGTCTCTTCCCCATCCTACTATATAATTAACAGCCTGTCTCTTCCCCATCCTACTATATAATTAACAGCCTGTCTCTTCCTCATCCTACTATATAATCAACAGTCTGTCTCTTCCCCATCCTACTATAGAATTAACAGTCTGGCTCTTCCTCGTCCTACTATAGAATGAAGAGTCTGTCTCTTCCTCATCCTACTATTTAATTAACAGCCTGTCTCTTCCTCATCCTACTATAGAATTAACAGCCTGTCTCTTCCCCATCCTACTATATAATTAACAGTCTGTCTCTTCCTCATCCTACTATAGAATTAACAGTCTGTCTCTTCCTCATCCTACTATAGAATTAACAGTCTGTCTCTTCCTCATCCTACTATAGAATTAACAGTCTGTCTCTTCCTCATCCTACTATAGAATTAACAGCCTGTCTCTTCCCCATCCTACTATGTAATTAACAGCCTGTCTCTTTCCCATCCTACTATAGAATTAACAGTCTGTCTCTTCCCCATCCTACTATATAATTAACAGCCTGTCTCTTCCCCATCCTAATATATAATTAACAGTCTGTCTCTTCCCCATCCTACTGTATAATTAATGGTCTGTCTCATCCTCATCCTACTATAGAATTAACAGCCTGTCTCTTCCCCATCCTACTATATAATTAACAGCCTGTCTCTTCCTCATCCTACTATATAATTAACAGCCTGTCTCTTCCCCATCCTACTATATAATTAACAGCCTGTCTCTTCCCCATCCTACTATATAATTAACAGCCTGTCTCTTCTTCATCCTACTATAGAATTAACAGCCTGTCTCTTCCCCATCCTACTATATAATTAACAGCCTGTCTCTTCCTCATCCTACTATATAATTAACAGCCTGTCTCTTCCCCATCCTACTATATAATTAACAGTCTGTCTCTTCCCCATCCTACTATATAATTAACAGTCTGTCTCTTCCTCATCCTACTCTAGAATTAACAGTCTGTTTCTTCCCATCCTACTATAGAATTAACAGTCTGTCTCTTCCCATCCTACTATAGAATTAACAGTCTGTCTCTTCCCCATCCTACTATATAATTAACAGCCTGTCTCTTCCTCATCCTACTATAGAATTAACAGCCTTTCTCTTCCCCATCCTACTATATAATTAACAGCCTGTCTCTTCCTCATCCTACTATATAATTAACAGCCTGTCTCTTCCCCATCCTACTATATAATTAACAGCCTGTCTCTTCCCCATCCTACTATATAATTAACAGCCTGTCTCTTCTTCATCCTACTATAGAATTAACAGCCTGTCTCTTCCCCATCCTACTATATAATTAACAGCCTGTCTCTTCCTCATCCTACTATATAATTAACAGCCTGTCTCTTCCCCATCCTACTATATAATTAACAGTCTGTCTCTTCCCCATCCTACTATATAATTAACAGACTGTCTCTTCCTCATCCTACTCTAGAATTAACAGTCTGTTTCTTCCCATCCTACTATAGAATTAACAGTCTGTCTCTTCCCATCCTACTATAGAATTAACAGTCTGTCTCTTCCCCATCCTACTATATAATTAACAGCCTGTCTCTTCCTCATCCTACTATAGAATTAACAGCCTTTCTCTTCCCCATCCTACTATATAATTAACAGCCTGTCTCTTCCTCATCCTACTATATAATTAACAGCCTGTCTCTTCCCCATCCTACTATAGATTTAACAGTCTGTCTCTTCCTCATCCTACTATATAATTAACAGCCTGTCTCTTCCTCATCCTACTATATAATCAACAGTCTGTCTCTTCCCCATCCTACTATATAATTAACAGCCTGTCTCTTCCCCATCCTACTATAGAATTAACAGTCTGGCTCTTCCTCGTCCTACTATAGAATGAACAGTCTGTCTCTTCCTCATCCTACTATATAATTAACAGCCTGTCTCTTCCTCATCCTACTATAGAATTAACAGCCTGTCTCTTCCCCATCCTACTATAGAATTAACAGTCTGTCTCTTCCCCATCCTACTATAGAATTAACAGTCTGTCTCTTCCTCATCCTACTATAGAATTAACAGTCTGTCTCTTCCTCATCCTACTATAGAATTAACAGCCTGGCTCTTCCTCAACCTACTATATAATTAACAGCCTGTCTCTTCCCCATCCTACTATATAATTAACAGCCTGTCTCTTCCCCATCCTACTATAGAATTAACAGTCTGTCTCTTCCTCATCCTACTATATAATTAACAGTCTGTCTCTTCCTCATCCTACTATATAATTAACAGTCATCTCTTCCCCATCCTACTATAGAATTAACAGCCTGTCTCTTTCCCATCCTACTATAGAATTAACAGCCTGTCTCTTCCCCATCCTACTATATAATTAACAGCCTGTCTCTTCCCCATCCTACTATATAATTAACAGTCTGTCTCTTCCCCATCCTACTATCTAATTAACAGCCTGTCTCTTCCTCATCCTACTATATAATTAACAGCCTGTCTCTTCCCCATCCTACTATATAATTAACAGCCTGTCTCTTCCTCATCCTACTATATAATTAACAGCCTGTCTCTTCCTCATCCTACTATAGATTTAACAGTCTGTCTCTTCCTCATCCTACTATATAATTAAACAGTCTGTCTCTTCCTCATCCTACTATATAATTAACAGCCTGTCTCTTCCTCATCCTACTATATAATCAACAGTCTGTCTCTTCCCCATCCTACTATATAATTAACAGCCTGTATCTTCCTCATCCTACTATATAATCAACAGTCTGTCTCTTCCCCATCCAACTATATAATTAACAGCCCGTCTCTTCCTCATCCTACTATAGAATTAACAGCCTGTCTCTTCCCCATCCTACTATATAATTAACAGCCTGTATCTTCCTCATCCTACTATATAATTAACAGCCTGTCTCTTCCTCATCCTTCTATAGATTTAACAGTCTGTCTCTTCCTCATCCTACTATATAATTAACAGCCTGTCTCTTCCTCATCCTACTATATAATCAACAGTCTGTCTCTTCCCCATCCTACTATAGAATTAACAGTCTGGCTCTTCCTCGTCCTACTATAGAATGAACAGTCTGCCTCTTCCTCATCCTACTATATAATTAACAGCCTGTCCCTTCCTCATCCTACTATAGAATTAATAGCCTGTCTCTTCCCCATCCTACTATATAATTAACAGTCTGTCTCTTCCTCATCCTACTATAGAATTAACAGTCTGTCTCTTCCTCATCCTACTATAGAATTAACAGTCTGCCTCTTCCTCATCCTACTATAGAATTAACTGTCTGTCTCTTCCTCATCCTACTATAGAATTAACAGTCTGTCTCTTCCTCATCCTACTATATAATTAACAGCCTGTCTCTTCCTCATCCTACTATATAATTAACAGCCTGTCTCTTCCCCATCCTACTATATAATTAACAGCCTGTCTCTTCCCCATCCTACTATATAATTAACAGCCTGTCTCTTCCTCATCCTACTATATAATCAACAGTCTGTCTCTTCCCCATCCTACTATAGAATTAACAGTCTGGCTCTTCCTCGTCCTACTATAAAATGAACAGTCTGTCTCTTCCTCATCCTACTATAGAATTAACAGCCTGTCTCTTCCCCATCCTACTATATAATTAATGGTCTGTCTCTTCCTCATCCTACTATAGAATTAACAGCCTGTCTCTTCCCCATCCTACTATATAATTAACAGCCTGTCTCTTCCCCATCCTACTATATAATTAACAGTCTGTCTCTTCCTCATCCTACTATAGAATTAACAGTCTGTCTCTTCCTCATCGTACTATAGAATTAACAGCCTGTCTCTTCCTCATCCTACTATATAATTAACAGTCTGTCTCTTCCTCATCCTACTATATAATTAACAGCCTGTCTCTTCCCCATCCTACTATAGAATTAACAGTCTGTTTCTTCCCCATCCTACTATAGAATTAACAGCCTGTCTCTTCCCCATCCTACTATAGAATTAACAGTCTGTTTCTTCCCCATCCTACTATAGAATTAACAGTCTGTCTCTTCCTCATCCTACTATAGAATTAACAGTCTGTTTCTTCCACATCCTACTATAGAATTAACAGTCTGTTTCTTCCCATCCTACTATAGAATTAACAGTCTGTCTCTTCCCATCCTACTATAGAATTAACAGTCTGTCTCTTCCCATCCTACTATAGAATTAACAGTCTGTCTCTTCCTCATCGTACTATAGAAATAACAGCCTGTCTCTTCCTCATCCTACTATATAATTAACAGTCTGTCTCTTCCCCATCCTACTATATAATTAACAGCCTGTCTCTTCCTCATCCTACTATATAATTAACAGCCTGTCTCTTCCCCATCCTACTATATAATTAACAGTCTGTCTCTTCCCCATCCTACTATATAATTAACAGCCTATCTCTTCCCCATCCTACTATAGAATTAACAGTCTGTCTCTTCCAATCCTACTATATAATTAACAGTCTGTTTCTTCCCCATCCTACTATAGAATTAACAGTCTGTCTCTTCCTCATCCTACTATATAATTAACAGCCTGTTTCTTCCTCATCCTACTATATAATTAACAGCCTGTCTCTTCCTCATCCTACTATATAATTAACAGCCTGTCTCTTCCCCATCCTACTATAGGATTAACAGTCTGTCTCTTCCTCATCCTACTATATAATTAACAGTCTGTCTCTTCCTCATCCTACTATAGAATTAACAGCCTGTCTCTTCCCCATCCTACTATATAATTAACAGCCTGTCTCTTCCCCATCCTACTATAGAATTAACAGTCTGTCTCTTCCCCATCCTACTATATAATTAACAGCCTGTCTCTTCCTCATCCTACTATAGAATTAACATCCTGTCTCTTCCCCATCCTACTATATAATTAACAGCCTGTATCTTCCTCATCCTACTATATAATTAACAGCCTGTCTCTTCCTCATCCTACTATATAATCAACAGTCTGTCTATTCCCCATCCTACTATATAATTAACAGTCTGGCTCTTCCTCGTCCTACTATAGAATGAACAGTCTGCCTCTTCCTCATCCTACTATATAATTAACAGCCTGTCCCTTCCTCATCCTACTATAGAATTAACAGCCTGTCTCTTCCCCATCCTACTATATAATTAACAGTCTGTCTCTTCCTCATCCTACTATAGAATTAACTGTCTGTCTCTTCCTCATCCTACTATAGAATTAACAGTCTGCCTCTTCCTCATCCTACTATAGAATTAACTGTCTGTCTCTTCCTCATCCTACTATAGAATTAACAGTCTGTCTCTTCCTCATCCTACTATATAATTAACAGCCTGTCTCTTCCTCATCCTACTATATAATTAACAGCCTGTCTCTTCCCCATCCTACTATATAATTAACAGCCTGTCTCTTCCCCATCCTACTATATAATTAACAGCCTGTCTCTTCCTCATCCTACTATATAATCAACAGTCTGTCTCTTCCTCATCCTACTATATAATTAACAGCCTGTCTCTTCCTCATCCTACTATAGAATTAACAGCCTGTCTCTTCCCCATCCTACTATATAATTAATGGTCTGTCTCTTCCTCATCCTACTATAGAATTAACAGCCTGTCTCTTCCCCATCCTACTATATAATTAACGGTCTGTCTCTTCCTCATCCTACTATAGAATTAACAGCCTGTCTCTTCCCCATCCTACTATATAATTAACAGTCTGTCTCTTCCCATCCTACTATAGATTTAACAGTCTGTCTCTTCCCATCCTACTATAGAATTAACAGTCTGTCTCTTCCCATCCTACTATAGAATTAACAGTCTGTCTCTTCCTCATCGTACTATAGAAATAACAGCCTGTCTCTTCCTCATCCTACTATAGAATTAACAGTCTGTTTCTTCCCCATCCTACTATAGAATTAACAGCCTGTCTCTTCCCCATCCTACTGTAGAATTAACAGTCTGTTTCTTCCCCATCCTACTATATAATTAACAGCCTGTCTCTTCCTCATCCTACTATATAATTAACAGCCTGTCTCTTCCCCATCCTACTATATAATTAACAGCCTGTCTCTTCCTCATCCTACTATATAATTAACAGCCTGTCTCTTCCCCATCCTACTATATAATTAACAGTCTGTCTCTTCCCCATCCTACTATATAATTAACAGCCTGTCTCTTCCTCATCCTACTATATAATTAACAGCCTGTCTCTTCCCCATCCTACTATATAATTAACAGTCTGTCTCTTCCCCATCCTACTATATAATTAACAGCCTGTCTCTTCCCCATCCTACTATAGAATTAACAGTCTGTCTCTTCCAATCCTACTATAGAATTAACAGTCTGTCTCTTCCCATCCTACTATAGAATTAACAGTCTGTCTCTTCCTCATCCTACTATATAATTAACAGCCTGTCTCTTCCTCATCCTACTATATAATTAACAGTCTGTCTCTTCCTCATCCTACTATAGAATTAACAGTCTGTTTCTTCCTCATCCTACTATATAATTAACCTGTTGCTTCTACTCGGGATGCTTGCGTCCCAACTAGAGCTCTGGAAATGCAAATGCGCTACGCTAAATGCTAATAGTATTAGTTAAAACTCAAAAGTTCATTAAAATACACATGCAGGGTATCGAATTAAAGCTACACTCGTTGTGAATCCAGGCAACAAGTCAGATTTTTAAAATGCTTTTCGGCGAAAGCATGAGAAGCTATTATCTGATAGCATGCAACACCCCAAAAGACCCACAGGGGACGTAAACAAAATAATTAGCATTTCGGCGTTACACAAACCGCACAATAAAATAGAAAACATTCATTACCTTTCACCATCTTCTTTGTTGGCACTCCTAGATGTCCCATAAACACTATTTGGGTCTTTATTTCGATTAAATCGGTCCATATAAAGCCTAGATATTGTTATATGTAGACTGTGTGATAAACGAAAAAAACATTGTTTCAAAACGTAACGTCATTTTTTAAAATTCAAAAAGTCGACGATAAACTTTCACAAAACACTTCGAAATATGTTTGTAATGCAACTTTAGGTATTAGTAAACGTTAATAAGCGATAAAATTCATCAGGAGGCGATGTAAAGATCATTAGCTGTCCGTCTGGAAAAATGTCCGGCTAGAAACTCAACGAAAATATGCGGTCCTAGACCGGATTAGATACGGTGTCCTGTATGTGTTTGACCAAGAAAAAACTCGAAGGGAAATGACAAGACTCTAGACACCCTGTGGAAGCTGTAGGTACTGCAACCTCAGTCAATTAATTGTGGTTCACGTTTATCAATGGGTTCAAGTAGCGCATGGACATATTTTCCCCATTTTCAGTGATCAGTTTTTCCTGTGCTTTTCGATGTAAATGCCGTTCTGGTAAAGCCACAGCAGTGATTTAACCAGTTTTTTAAACGTCTGAGTGTTTTCTATCCACACAGACTAAGCAAATGCATATACCATATTCCTGGCATGAGTAGCAGGGCGCTGAAATGTTGCGCGATTTTTAACAGAATGTTCAAAAAAGTAGAGGGTCGACTGAAGAGGTTAACAGTCTGTCTCTTCCTCATCGTACTATAGAATTAACAGTCTGTCTCTTCCCCATCCTACTATATAATTAACAGTCTGTCTCTTCCTCATCGTACTATAGAATTAACAGCCTGTCTCTTCCTCATCCTACTATAGAATTAACAGTCTGTCTCTTCCTCATCCTACTATAGAATTAACAGCCTGTCTCTTCCTCATCCTACTATATAATTAACAGCCTGTCTCTTCCCCATCCTACTATAGAATTAACAGCCTGTCTCTTCCCCATCCTACTATAGAATTAACAGTCTGTCTCTTCCTCATCCTACTATATAATTAACAGCCTGTCTCCTCCCCATCCTACTATAGAATTATTACCACTAATGGATTCCACTGTCTACCCACCATCTTTAACCATCTTAAATTGTGGACAAAGTCATGGAACCGGAACACAGCAGGAGGGTTAATGTCCCTGCCCCTGCAGCCATAAGAAGTTAACGTGCTGTATAAATATAACTTGATTTGATTGGATGCGTCTCAAACCATCGCATCCAGTAGTGTTGCACTACCGCATCTGTGGTTAAAGTTGACAGAGATAGAGCGTTGTTTGTCAGACCATGAGAGATCCCTAAACAATGTCTTTTTACGAGAACGTCTGAAGTGTCTGAACAATTTGACCTACAAACTAATGACCACTCCATGGAAAGGAGAGATTCTCACGAACGCACTACGACCCCCATAAATGTAGATGCGTCTGAAGTCTGTTCCGTCGATGTGCCAACTTCTGTTTGGTAGCGTCCGAACCGTTTGGGCTTCATACTAATGGGACCCCACTGTGGAAAGGGGAGATTCTAAAGAACACGGTGGTGTTCTCCGCTTTTCTCTACGACCCTCACAAATCAGATCAGATTGGATTTGTCACATGCGCCGAATCCAACAGACTTTACAGTGAAATACTTACTTACAAGCACTTAACCAACAATGCAGCATAAATCAATGTTGTCTTGTTGACATGTAGCTAATCTTCCTCAGTAATATTCTCTTTTAGTTTGCCTATCCTCAGAGAGATCCAGCTGAGTTCATCTGACTTATACATTTGTGTGTTTTAGAAGGCATCCTATGCTGCATATACTCACGCTAAGATGCCTTACCACAAGGCATGCTAAAACCAAACGCAAACATTCCCCAACATTCCCCAAACCAGGTAGGGAGTGACTGCCTGAAAACATCTGGTCAGAGACCCATGTCATTCCCCTGACAAGATGATAGCATTCATCAGTGTGGTCAGAACCTTTCATGTTCCCAGTCTGTATTTAGTTCTATATTTATGACATGCTTCTAGAAATTAACCCAACCCAGAAAGACAGAGCGACAGACAGAAGAAACATTGTTTCTTGGATATGTTTGTCTGCCTCAAATGGCACCCTATATAGTGCACTACTTTTCACAGACAAGGGCCCTGTGGTCAACAGAGATTGTTGTATCAGCGCAGGAGAAACTCTCTGTTAGTTCTCTAGAAGGACCACTGACATGTACTCCAGACAGGAGAAACTCTCTGTTTGTTCTCTAGAAGGACCACTGACGTGTACTCCAGACAGGAGAAACACTCTGTTTGTTCTCTAGAAGGACCACTGACATGTACTCCAGACAGGAGAAACTCTCTGTTTGTTCTCTAGAAGGACCACTGACGTGTACTCCAGACAGGAGAAACTCTCTGTTTGTTCTCTAGAAGGACCACTGACATGTACTCTAGACAGGAGAAACTCTCTGTTTGTTCTCGAGAAGGACCACTGACGTGTACTCCAGACAGGAGAAACTCTCTGTTAGTTCTCTAGAAGGACCACTGACATGTACTCCAGACAGGAGAAAATCTCTGTTTATTTCTCTAGAAGGACTACTGACGTGTACTCCAGACAGGAGAAACTCTCTGTTTATTCTCTAGAAGGACCACTGACGTGTACTCCAGACAGGAGAAACTCTCTGTTTGTTCTCTAGAAGGACCACTGACGTGTACTCCAGACAGGAGAAACTCTCTGTTTGTTCTCTAGAAGGACCACTGACATGTAGTCCAGACAGGAGAAACTCTCTGTTTGTTCTCTAGAAGGACCACTGACGTGTACTCCAGACAGGAGAAACTCTCTGTTTGTTTTCTAGAAGGACCACTGACATGTACTCCAGACAGGAGAAACTCTCTGTTTGTTCTCTAGAAGGACCACTGACATGTACTCCAGACAGGAGAAACTCTCTGTTTATTTCTCTAGAAGGACCACTGACGTGTACTCCAGACAGGAGAAACTCTCTGTTTGTTCTCTAGAAGGACCACTGACGTGTACTCCAGACAGGAGAAACTCTCTGTTTGTTCTCTAGAAGGACCACTGACATGTACTCCAGACAGGAGGAACTCTCTGTTTGTTCTCTAGAAGGACCACTGACATGTACTCCAGACAGGAGAAACTCTCTGTTTGTTCCCTAGAAGGACCACTGACAGACGTACACTCCAGACAGGAGAAACTCTCTGTTTGTTCTCTAGAAGGACCACTGACGTGTACTCCAGACAGGAGAAACTCTCTGTTTGTTCTCTAGAAGGACCACTGACATGTACTCTAGACAGGAGAAACTCTCTGTTTGTTCTCGAGAAGGACCACTGACTTGTACTCCAGACAGGAGAAACTCTCTGTTAGTTCTCTAGAAGGACCACTGACATGTACTCCAGACAGGAGAAAATCTCTGTTTATTTCTCTAGAAGGACCACTGACGTGTACTCCAGACAGGAGAAACTCTCTGTTTATTTCTCTAGAAGGACCACTGACGTGTACTCCAGACAGACCACTGACGTGTACTCCAGACAGGAGGAACTCTCTGTTTGTTCTCTAGAAGGACCACTGACGTGTACTCCAGACAGGAGAAACTCTCTGTTTGTTCTCTAGAAGGACCACTGACATGTACTCCAGACAGGAGAAACTCTCGGTGTGTCCCTCTAGAAGGACCACTGACATGTACTCCAGACAGGAGAAACTCTCTGTTTGTTCTCTAGAAGGACCACTGACGTGTACTCCAGACAGGAGAAACTCTCTGTTTGTTCTCTAGAAGGACCACTGACATGTACTCTAGACAGGAGAAACTCTCTGTTTGTTCTCTAGAAGGACCACTGACGTGTACTCCAGACAGGAGAAACTCTCTGTTAGTTCTCTAGAAGGACCACTGACATGTACTCCAGACAGGAGAAAATCTCTGTTTATTTCTCTAGAAGGACCACTGACGTGTACTCCAGACAGGAGAAACTCTCTGTTTATTTCTCTAGAAGGACCACTGACATGTACTCCAGACAGGAGAAACTCTGTTTGTTCTCTAGAAGGACCACTGACGTGTACTCCAGACAGGAGAAACTCTCTGTTTGTTCTCTAGAAGGACCACTGACATGTACTCCAGACAGGAGAAACTCTCGGTGTGTCCCTCTAGAAGGACCACTGACATGTACTCCAGACAGGAGAAACTCTCTGTTTGTTCTCTAGAAGGACCACTGACATGTACTCCAGACAGGAGAAACTCTCTGTTTGTTCTCTAGAAGGACCACTGACATGTACTCCAGACAGGAGAAACTCTCTGTTTGTTCTCTAGAAGGACCACTGACGTGTACTCCAGGCAGGAGAAACAGAAGGACCACTGACTGTACTCCTGTTTGTTCTCTAGAAGGACCACTGACAGTACTCCAGACAGGAGAAACTCTCTGTTTATTCTCTAGAAGGACCACTGACATGTACTCCAGACAGGAGAAACTCTCTGTTTGTTCTCTAGAAGGACCACTGACATGTACTCCAGACAGGAGAAACTCTCTGTTTGTTCTCTAGAAGGACCACTGACATGTACTCCAGACAGGAGAAACTCTCTGTTTGTTCTCTAGAAGGACCACTGATGTGTACTCCAGACAGGAGAAACTCTCGGTGTGTACCTCTAGAAGGACCACTGACGTGTACTCCAGACAGGAGAAACTCTCTGTTTGTTCTCTAGAAGGACCACTGACATGTACTCCAGACAGGAGGAACTCTCTGTTTGTTCTCTAGAAGGACCACTGACATGTACACTAGACAGGAGAAACTCTCGGTGTGTCCCTCTAGAAGGACCACTGACGTGTACTCCAGACAGGAGAGACTCTCTGTTTGTTCTCTAGAAGGACCACTGACATGTACTCCAGACAGGAGGAACTCTCTGTTTGTTCTCTAGAAGGACCACTGACATGTACTCCAGACAGGAGAAACTCTGTTTGTTCTCTAGAAGGACCACTGACATGTACTCTAGACAGGAGAAACTCTCTGTTTGTTCTCTAGAAGGACCACTGACGTGTACTCCAGACAGGAGAAACTCTCTGTTTGTTCTCTAGAAGGACCACTGACAGACGTACACTCCAGACAGGAGAAACTCTCTGTTTGTTCTCTAGAAGGACCACTGACGTGTACTCCAGACAGGAGAAACACTCTTTTTGTTCTCTAGAAGGACCACTGACATGTACTCTAGACAGGAGAAACTCTCTGTTTGTTCTCTAGAAGGACCACTGACGTGTACTCCAGACAGGAGAAACTCTCTGTTAGTTCTCTAGAAGGACCACTGACGTGTACTCCAGACAGGAGAAACTCTCGGTGTGTCCCTCTAGAACGACCACTGACATGTACTCCAGACAGGAGAAACTCTCTGTTTGTTCTCTAGAAGGACCACTGACATGTACTCCAGACAGGAGAAACTCTCTGTTTGTTCTCTAGAAGGACCACTGACACGTACTCCAGACAGGAGAAACTCTCTGTTTGTTCCCTAGAAGGACCACTGACAGACGTACACTCCAGACAGGAGAAACTCTGTTTGTTCTCTAGAAGGACCACTGACGTGTACTCCAGACAGGAGAAACTCTCTGTTTGTTCTCTAGAAGGACCACTGACATGTACTCCAGACAGGAGAAACTCTCGGTGTGTCCCTCTAGAAGGACCACTGACATGTACTCCAGACAGGAGAAACTCTCTGTTTGTTCTCTAGAAGGACCACTGACGTGTACTCCAGACAGGAGAAACTCTCTGTTTGTTCTCTAGAAGGACCACTGACGTGTACTCCAGGCAGGAGAAACACTCTGTTTGTTCTCTAGAAGGACCACTGACGTGTACTCCAGACAGGAGAAACTCTCTGTTTATTCTCTAGAAGGACCACTGACATGTACTCCAGACAGGAGAAACTCTCTGTTTGTTCTCTAGAAGGACCACTGACATGTACTCCAGACAGGAGAAACTCTCTGTTTGTTCTCTAGAAGGACCACTGATGTGTACTCCAGACAGGAGAAACTCTCGGTGTGTACCTCTAGAAGGACCACTGACGTGTACTCCAGACAGGAGAAACTCTCTGTTTGTTCTCTAGAAGGACCACTGACATGTACTCCAGACAGGAGGAACTCTCTGTTTGTTCTCTAGAAGGACCACTGACATGTACTCTAGACAGGAGAAACTCTCGGTGTGTCCCTCTAGAAGGACCACTGACGTGTACTCCAGACAGGAGAAGACTCTCTGTTTGTTCTCTAGAAGGACCACTGACATGTACTCCAGACAGGAGGAACTCTCTGTTTGTTCTCTAGAAGGACCACTGACATGTACTCCAGACAGGAGAAACTCTGTTTGTTCTCTAGAAGGACCACTGACATGTACTCCAGACAGGAGAAACTCTCTGTTTGTTCTCTAGAAGGACCACTGACGTGTACTCCAGACAGGAGAAACTCTCTGTTTGTTCTCTAGAAGGACCACTGACAGACGTACACTCCAGACAGGAGAAACTCTCTGTTTGTTCTCTAGAAGGACCACTGACGTGTACTCCAGACAGGAGAAACACTCTGTTTGTTCTCTAGAAGGACCACTGACATGTACTCCAGACAGGAGAAACTCTCTGTTTGTTCTCTAGAAGGACCACTGACATGTACTCTAGACAGGAGAAACTCTCTGTTTGTTCTCTAGAAGGACCACTGACGTGTACTCCAGACAGGAGAAACTCTCTGTTAGTTCTCTAGAAGGACCACTGACGTGTACTCCAGACAGGAGAAACTCTCGGTGTGTCCCTCTAGAAGGACCACTGACATGTACTCCAGACAGGAGAAACTCTCTGTTTGTTCTCTAGAAGGACCACTGACATGTACTCCAGACAGGAGAAACTCTCTGTTTGTTCTCTAGAAGGACCACTGACATGTACTCCAGACAGGAGAAACTCTCTGTTTGTTCCCTAGAAGGACCACTGACAGACGTACACTCCAGACAGGAGAAACTCTCTGTTTGTTCTCTAGAAGGACCACTGACGTGTACTCCAGACAGGAGAAACTCTCTGTTTGTTCTCTAGAAGGACCACTGACATGTACTCTAGACAGGAGAAACTCTCTGTTTGTTCTCTAGAAGGACCACTGACGTGTACTCCAGACAGGAGAAACTCTCTGTTTGTTCTCTAGAAGGACCACTGACAGACGTACACTCCAGACAGGAGAAACTCTCTGTTTGTTCTCTAGAAGGACCACTGACGTGTACTCCAGACAGGAGAAACACTCTTTTTGTTCTCTAGAAGGACCACTGACATGTACTCCAGACAGGAGAAACTCTCTGTTTGTTCTCTAGAAGGACCACTGACATGTACTCTAGACAGGAGAAACTCTCTGTTTGTTCTCTAGAAGGACCACTGACGTGTACTCCAGACAGGAGAAACTCTCTGTTAGTTCTCTAGAAGGACCACTGACGTGTACTCCAGACAGGAGAAACTCTCTGGTGTGTCCTCTAGAACGACCACTGACATGTACTCCAGACAGGAGAAACTCTCTGTTTGTTCTCTAGAAGGACCACTGACATGTACTCCAGACAGGAGAAACTCTCTGTTTGTTCTCTAGAAGGACCACTGACATGTACTCCAGACAGGAGAAACTCTCTGTTTGTTCCCTAGAAGGACCACTGACAGACGTACACTCCAGACAGGAGAAACTCTCTGTTTGTTCTCTAGAAGGACCACTGACGTGTACTCCAGACAGGAGAAACTCTCTGTTTGTTCTCTAGAAGGACCACTGACATGTACTCTAGACAGGAGAAACTCTCTGTTTGTTCTCTAGAAGGACCACTGACGTGTACTCCAGACAGGAGAAACTCTCTGTTTGTTCTCTAGAAGGACCACTGACGTGTACTCCAGACAGGAGAAACTCTCTGTTTGTTCTCTAGAAGGACCACTGACGTGTACTCCAGACAGGAGAAACTCTCTGTTTGTTCTCTAGAAGGACCACTGACATGTACTCCAGACAGGAGAAACTCTCTGTTTGTTCCCTAGAAGGACCACTGACAGACGTACACTCCAGACAGGAGAAACTTTGTTTGTTCTCTAGAAGGACCACTGACGTGTAGAAAGAAACTCTGTTTGTTCTCTAGAAGGACCACTGACATGTACTCCAGACAGGAGAAACTCTCTGTTTGTTCTCTAGAAGGACCACTGACGTGTACTCCAGACAGGAGAAACTCTCTGTTTGTTCCTCTAGAAGGACCACTAACGTACACTCCAGACAGGAGAAACTCTCTGTTTGTTCTCTAGAAGGACCACTGACGTGTACTCCAGACAGGAGAAACTCTCTGTTTGTTCTCTAGAAGGACCACTGACATGTACTCCAGACAGGAGAAACTCTCTGTTTGTTCTCTAGAAGGACCACTGACATGTACTCCAGACAGGAGAAACTCTCTGTTTGTTCTCTAGAAGGACCACTGACATGTACTCCAGACAGGAGAAACTCTCTGTTTGTTCTCTAGAAGGACCACTGACGTGTACTCCAGACAGGAGAAACTCTCTGTTTGTTCTCTAGAAGGACCACTGACATGTACTCCAGACAGGAGAAACTCTCGGTGTGTCCCTCTAGAAGGACCACTGACGTGTACTCTAGACAGGAGAAACTCTCTGTTTGTTCTCTAGAAGGACCACTGACAGACGTACACTCCAGACAGGAGAAACTCTCTGTTTGTTCTCTAGAAGGACCACTGACGTGTACTCCAGACAGGAGAAACTCTCTGTTTGTTCTCTAGAAGGACCACTGACATGTACTCCAGACAGGAGAAACTCTCTGTTTGTTCTCTAGAAGGACCACTGACATGTACTCCAGACAGGAGAAACTCTCTGTTTGTTCTCTAGAAGGACCACTGACGTGTACTCCAGACAGGAGAAACTCTCTGTTTGTTCTCTAGAAGGACCACTGACGTGTAGTCCAGACAGGAGAAACTCTCTGTTAGTTCTCTAGAAGGACCACTGACATGTACTCCAGACAGGAGAAACTCTCTGTTTGTTCTCTAGAAGGACCACTGACGTGTACTCCAGACAGGAGAAACTCTCTGTTTGTTCTCTAGAAGGACCACTGACGTGTACTCCAGACAGGAGAAACTCTCTGTTTGTTCTCTAGAAGGACCACTGACATGTACTCTAGACAGGAGAAACTCTCGGTGTGTCCCTCTAGAAGGACCACTGACGTGTACTCCAGACAGGATAAACTCTCTGTTTGTTCTCTAGAAGGATCACTGATGTGTACTACAGACAGGAGAAACTCTCTGTTTGTTCTCTAGAAGGACCACTGACATGTACTCCAGACAGGAGAAACTCTCTGTTTGTTCTCTAGAAGGACCACTGTGACGTGTATTCCAGACAGGAGAAACTCTCTGTTTGTTCTCTAGAAGGACCACTGACGTGTACTCCAGACAGGAGAAACTCTCTGTTTGTTCTCTAGAAAGACCACTGACGTGTACTCCAGACAGGAGAATCTCTCTGTTTGTTCTCTAGAAGGACCACTGACGTGTACTCCAGACAGGAGAAACTCTCTGTTTGTTCTCTAGAAGGACCACTGACGTGTACTCCAGACAGGAGAAACTCTCTGTTCATTTCTCTATAAGGACCACTGACGTGTACTCCAGACAGGAGAAACTCTCTGTTTGTTCTCTAGAAGGACCACTGATATGTACTCCAGACAGGAGAAACTCTCTGTTTGTTCTCTAGAAGGACCACTGACGTGTACTCCAGACTGGAGAAACTCTCTGTTTTTTCTCTAGAAGGACCACTGACATGTACTCCAGACAGGAGAAACTCTCGGTGTGTCCCTCTAGAAGGACCACAGACGTGTACTCCAGACAGGAGAAACTCTCTGTTTGTTTTCTAGAAGGACCACTGACATGTACTCCAGACAGGAGAAACTCTCTGTTTATTTCTCTAGAAGGACCACTGACGTGTACTCCAGACAGGAGAAACTCTCTGTTTGTTCTCTAGAAGGACCACTGACGTGTACTCCAGACAGGAGAAACTCTCTGTTTGTTCTCTAGAAGGACCACTGACGTGTACTCCAGACAGGAGAAACTCTCTGTTTGTTCTCTAGAAGGACCACTGACATGTACTCCAGACAGGAGAAACTCTCTGTTTGTTCTCTAGAAGGACCACTGACATGTACTCCAGACAGGAGAAACTCTCTGTTTGTTCCCTAGAAGGACCACTGACAGACGTACACTCCAGACAGGAGAAACTCTGTTTGTTCTCTAGAAGGACCACTGACGTGTACTCCAGACAGGAGAAACTCTCTGTTTGTTCTCTAGAAGGACCACTGACATGTACTCTAGACAGGAGGAACTCTCTGTTTGTTCTCGAGAAGGACCACTGACGTGTACTCCAGACAGGAGAAACTCTCTGTTTGTTCTCTAGAAGGACCACTGACAGACAGGACAGGAGAAACTCTCTGTTTGTTCTCTAGAAGGACCACTGACATGTACCAGACAGGAGAAACTCTCTGTTTGTTCTCTAGAAGGACCACTGACGTGTACTCCAGACAGGAGAAACTCTCTGTTTGTTCTCTAGAAGGACCACTGACATGTACTCCAGACAGGAGAAAC